>NW_024357613.1:17729238-17938637 GCF_014805655.1 Passer montanus | reverse complement strand
CGGGCGGCCGCGCCCCGCCGCTACCGCCCTCGGCCCCGCCGCGGGGGGACAGCGCGGGCAGCGGCGCCCGGCTGCTGTCGATGTCCAGCACGATGATGACGATGAGCACCCAGGGCAGCAGCAGGAGGAAGCGGCTGAAGAGCAGGGACTTCATGCTGCCCCCGGCGCCCTCCCGCCGCGCCGCCGCTCAGCGCCGCCCCATAGACGGGCGCGGCGGGGCTGCCCCACCGCGCTGCTCCGCGGGGCGCCGGGCGGCGGCCGGGGCGGGCGCCGGGCGCTCCTTCCCTCCCTGCTTCCCTCCTTCCCTCCCGCGGGCGCGGGGCCGCCGGCGGGGCGGGTCGGGGAGCCCCGCGGGGCAGCTGCCGGCCCCGCTGCCGCCGCTCCTCTATTCCGCGAGCGGCCGCCCTTCCTCCTCCTCCTCTTCCTCCTCCCGCTTCGCCCTCGGCATCGCCGGACCGGGGCTCGGCGGGGGGCTCTGGGGAGACGCTCCTTCTCCTCCGCTTCCCCGGGCGGCTCTGGCGGTGCGCGGGGGCGGAGCGCCGGCTCGGGGAGCTCCGCGCTCGGCGTCCTCGGGGGCCGCGCCGGGCTCCGGCCGGCCACGGGGTGCTGCTGCTCTCCGCGGCGGGCGACAACTTCGGCCGGGGCCGGGACGCCTTCCCCGGGACAGCGCCGGCCGCCCGACGGGCAGGGCAGGGTCCGTGTCCGAGTACTCACCCCTCGGAGCGGCGCAGAGCCGCTCGCTTCAGGGCTGCTTCGGTTTGGTTTTTGGGGTTTTTTCCTACCTCGGCCGAAGTAAGAAGTTGTAAATAAGGCGGCGGTTTGCCGCAGATCCCCTCGGTGCCCATCAGTCGCTGTCGCCCCCGGCCCCCGCCCCGCACCGCCCGCGCTCCCTGCGCGGCATCTCCCCGTTGTTCGGGCGTGCAGCTTCCCCGGAGACCACATGGAATTGAGAGCTTCTTAAAAAGCATACGTATATCAGAATTTCGTAATAATCCGCCTGTCTTTATTTTGAGGAAAAGGCATTCATCAGGTGCTGCAACACACATGAAATGCATAATCTAAAGCCTCTTACAAATCCTTTCCTCACAGGGAAGTTTCCGATGCATTTTTCAACACTCCCTGCTGTCATAACTAAACACTTCCTTACAGCTTGAATTATGCTTTTAAAACTTCATGCTGCATAAGAACACAGAAGCACAGCAGTAGAGTTTGCAAATTACTGAGTTCTCCACGATTCTCTGATTAAAACGTAGAGATCGATTGATGTTCTCACTGGCTTCTGAGCTATTTGAGATAAGAAATAGAATGATTCGTCACTGATACTTTGATTTTTGGTAGGAATAGCATGGCTTGCAGAAAAGGGGGATGCCTGCACGCCAGCCTCCTGGGCTTACACCACTGCTTTCTTTCTTGTTTTATATTCAGCCTTCACATTTGCATGTGTACAACAAATGTAGATAACGTGGACACTCTGTCTATCATTCATATCTATCCCAAATCGATTTGTTATTCAAAAGGACACACACACAGAGGACATCGATCTGATGTAATGTAAGCTGGAATTCATGAGAAAGTGAGGGCGACACCTGGCCAGGCACTGAACATCTGAATGAAGAAACATCTGTGTAGCAAAGAGATAATTAGAGTTAGCATGTTTAGCGGAGGAGTGGAAGGGTTATTATGTGATTAATGAAATAATATGGAGGAATGGAGCAAGCATAAATAGTTCAATATATTCAAATCAAGAACATCTCAGACACAACATTACAGCTGCCTAGTTTATGCTGGTGCTGTTTATCTAGAGGACGATCACCTAAACTGTGTCTTTCCAGTGACTGAGCACACCATTGTTTTCTCATTTCCAGTGCAATTCTATTTACAGAGATAATTTGTTCAAATAACGCAAACATGTGTATCAAAGCAACATACCAAGAAGATATTGCTTGGTATCATTTGCAAGTCAGCAATCATTTGGAGAAGTTAATTCTAAGCTTGCCACTTCTAGATACTCTATGATACCATGTCAGGATTCTTAAAAACTTGTTGGGACCTAGAACCTAGAAACTAAGGGTTACAAATGAATGTGTTTAGTTGGCACTTTTTATAGCAAAACATATTAAAATATTTTTAAAATACTGTTTTTTTCCCTTTACATTACCTTTCATCCAAAAATATTATCTTTAGTTAACTTGTGTGTTGTATTCAGAGCCTATAGAGGATACTTAATAGTTTATGGCTGTAAGACCTTAGTAAAAGCAGAATAAGAATAGCTGAACATAATTGCAGCAGTTTAGGAAGGAGCACAAACAGTAAGCACCAGGGAGGTATCCCGATGAACTGTGATCTTCCATCTCTTTAATTGTATTCCTGAATGCTGGCAACTCTGTTTCTCTGTGCTTGCTAGCAAGTACTGCCTTTACTCCCACCACGGCTGCTGTAACAGCAATATGAGACACGTGGTTATTTGATAACAAATTGCAATGAATACATTTTCCCCTCAGAAGCATTGTAACACTTTCAGGTGCCACAGAACAGGCTCGGAGGTCATGAGGCAGATACATCAGGTGTGATATCAAATAATGCAGCAGCATTTTCCCGGTAGCTTCACGTGCAGATTATTTCAGATGGAATGGTAAAAGATAATGAAGGCACCAGATACAAGCCAACTGCTATTTATTAAATTGTTGTTTCTTGATAAGCAAGGCAGAATGTTCTTCCTCTGGAAACTGGAAGAACCCAGTCAAATTACCACTCCATTTGTGGGGGCAAACTGTCTACAAAGATACTTTTTTCAGCTGAACACCTTAGCCCTGGTTATTATAAAAATTGTCACATTTGATTTGAGGCCTCAGGTGCAACTCTGAAATAAAGGACGAGTTTCTAACTTGTGATGGATGGTACCAATCACTGTGTGACTCAGGCTGTTCCTATGGTTTCACACATAGTATGCAGCACAGTGCATATTCTGGGTAGTATCAGTGTGTGTGGGCAGGCATTTCTCTTTAGAATTTGGTCCAGAATTGTTTGTTTGCAGTAGTTTATGGTTTGGGTCATCTATTATGGTGTTGTGATTGCTGCCTCCATTCTCCAAAGATTTTTTTCAGAGATGTGTCAGGACTTGGCATCCAATTTTTCATTTGTTTTCAAAGAAAGCTACCTCTACTTCAATTTCTTGTGCTTCTTACCAGCAGAGGATGCGTGACTCTGGCAGGAGAATGCTTAACACAGTCCTAGAGAGCAGCCTGTGTGTGCAAGTGTGCGTATGCACACCCATACTAAAGAAATCCCACCCCTAGGAATGCTCTCCTCAGGCCCACAGAGGCTTCCTGTTTCAAACAGGAGCACACAGCAGATGCTGGCTGGATGCAGTCACAGGGGGTTGTGTAATGCTAGCCAACAATATTGTGCCCTGGCTCCTTTCTTCTTCATTGCTTTCAGTCTTTCCAATGTCTGTGTAAAAGGATAGATGTGGCAGGGGAGTTGCCTTAGCTGTGCAATGGATGTACAGTTCCACCATTCTTTAAACAATTTAAAACAATTCAGCTCTTTTTGCCTTTCTCCCCTGCTGGGTCATTGTCACCCACCCATCAGGCAGCTCTGTGCAGGGGCTTCTGCTGTGCTCCCATCCAGCCCCTCAGCTGGCCATGCCTGGCAGGGGACAAGCTGGCCAAGCCTTTTGCTTGCTCCATTGAATTTCCCCAGTTCCTGAACATCAGGATTTGCTAAAGCTAGGTACAATAAAAACTGTGTTGTTTGCTTTTGGTTTTTTCCCCCCAGTTATTGGAAAGTTGGTCTGAGTAATACAATAGCATTTGAAATAAAGCTATTAAAATTTATTGTTTCATAGGTTCTGCAGCTGATAGAACTATTACAGTCCCGTGGGAAGCAGAAGCAAAATCAGCTGGATAAACATATAAAAATGTGCAATTATTTTTAACTAGTAGATGAAACACTGGAGAGAAATAGTTTCTATTTCACATGGCTGTAATTGAATAGATGAAACCCAAGGATGGTTCAATTCTTTGGGCTGTTCCATATTTTTCTTTCAAAAGCAGTGATCGGTGGTGACTGGAGGTGGGTAATTAGCCCTGGCATGCAAAGGGGTCTCATCATCCTGGCTTCTGTGATGGCTAAATCCAGATGCCAGGTGACTCAAATCACAGCAGGCAGAAGACTAGCCTGCCTGTCTGAATGAAATATAGGCAGTGTAGTTTCTATGTTTGCAGTTACACCTTTTGGCATTGCTCAGTCAATCAAAATGTGTAATTAGCCAAAAAAAAGGGCATCGAGGCTGCATCCCACAGGAATGTCAGAGAACATCCGCTGTGTACTGCACACTGAAGTGCACAAGGCTGACCTCAGGGGAGTCACAGTGTATCCAGGGATTCAAATGGGAACAGATTTATTACACGTTAGTGAAGGCCCAAAAGACCAATGTGTGAGCCAGGCATCCTGCTGAGAAGGTGATGTTGTGCCATGTGACAGGCACAGATCACACTCCGAGTGTCTGCAAGAGGTATCTTGCCATCAGCAAGGGGCAAAAAAGGTACCAAAAAATGAAGCTTCAGCACAGAGCACAGCAAAAGCATAATTTCTTCTGTCCTCTTCTGCTCCTTTACACTTATTTCAGCCTCATTAGACCACCTAACAGTTTTTCTAAGACAGCACATTTTCCTATACTATCCAGTTATGGGAACCCCTGAGAAGTTTAATCATCCAGCTCAGAAGAGAAAGCCCCACACCCTCACACAGGACACTGTGTCAGAAAACACAGCCTGTGGAGACTGGGCTGGACTTGCTAAAATAATGTATGAGGGGTCTGTGCTGCTCCAGAAACAGGAAACCAGCTGCCCAAGCTGACAGTGAGGAGTGAGACTACATGTTTATCTATGCATGTAGGCCATTTTGAAATAATTTTCTCTAGTTCTTTGTTCCTTTTCCTAATAAGCCAACTTGTTTATCACTATAGCAACCAGTGACAAATTCCTGGAAAGAAGAGCTGCAAATGCCCATTTGGACCTCTGTGGTCACGGGTGGTTGGTGCGAGCAAGGTGTCACACCTGCCCCCAGAGCTCTGAAGTGCCGTGCAGGGAAAGGGCAGGGTGAGGCAGGCATGACAGGGTGTGACACAGTGTGAGGGGGATGTGCAGAGTGAACAGGGCTAAGCACAGCTTGAGGGAAGCCATCACAAAACTAAACATTTTTGTTTCAAGTGAAAATAAACCTGTTAAACACAAGGCAAAGTAAGTTTGAAGTGGAGAACTGAATCCTGAACTGGAAAGGCTGAAATTCAATTATTCTTCTGTGACATGAGCTCTGGTGATGAGAATTGGAAGAGGTGGGAAATTGGTGTACAAATAACCTGCTCAGAGGAGGTCCTGCAGGCACAGGTATGGATGGAAATCAACACTCTCACCAAACATCTGCTGACAGCAAACACATCTGAAACCTGCACCAGTGACCTTCTTGCTGGCACTGAGCCACATTCCAGGTGACATCTCACAACTACAGCATTTGTTCAAGTGGCAAAGGTGTGGGGTTGAGCAAAACGTGTTGGCCAGAGACAACCCTCAGGGGCAACATAGTTACACAAAAATTAAAGCGTTTCTTTGCTTATCTACCTAGAAAAATTCATGCACAACCTATCCCCCCAACTTTCCCTCTCCTTCCTCCCCCCCACCCCATTTACAAGAATATTAGCAGAAATGCAAACGCTTCATCTTCTTTTAAATCTGCCTTTTTGGATAATGTTGAAGAGGACCACTCTTATGCTGTTTGCCTGCCCCTCCCCTGTGTTCACTTAACTCATATCAGAAGCCCCTGAGCTCTCCTTATGTTCTGGTACCTACTCAGTTTGTTTATATTTTGAGTAAGCCCTGAGTATGAAGAGATGAAAGTTAAAAGCTGTATGGTTGGAAAAGGCTATTTGACCCTTGGTCTTCACATGAGAGGGTTGATTCCTTTATTCAGTTTTTTTTGTTGTTGTTGTTTTTTTTTGGTTTTTTTTTTTTTTTTAATATAATATTTTATTAATGGGCAAAGGTGTGGGGTTGAGCAAAACGTGTTGGCCAGAGACAACCCTCAGGGGCAACATAGTTACACAAAAATTAAAGCGTTTCTTTGCTTATCTACCTAGAAAAATTCATGCACAACCTATCCCCCCAACTTTCCCTCTCCTTCCTCCCCCCCACCCCATTTACAAGAATATTAGCAGAAATGCAAACGCTTCATCTTCTTTTAAATCTGCCTTTTTGGATAATGTTGAAGAGGACCACTCTTATGCTGTTTGCCTGCCCCTCCCCTGTGTTCACTTAACTCATATCAGAAGCCCCTGAGCTCTCCTTATGTTCTGGTACCTACTCAGTTTGTTTATATTTTGAGTAAGCCCTGAGTATGAAGAGATGAAAGTTAAAAGCTGTATGGTTGGAAAAGGCTATTTGACCTTTGGTCTTCATATGGAGAGGGTTGATTCCTTTATTCAGTTGTTTTTTTTTTTTTTTTTGGTTTTTTTTTTTTGTAATATAATATTTTATTAATGAGGTAATGTTGTTGTAGCACCAGTGTCCTAGTGAATGTCAAGTGAGCTTTTAAGGAGACATATCTTCTAGTAGACTACATGATACAGTAAAAAGGAACCCAAGCAGATGAGTGTTCAGGCATACAAATTTTTCTTGGGGTCTCAAAGAGCCGTCAAAAAAATGCGCTCAAAAGATGAACAGTTTCAAGACACTCTACGGAATTACTCCTCACAAAGAAAATGTTTTCTTTCACGGTGTTGAGATTTTTTTCTAAGGACCTCAAGCTGATGGTTTGTGTTTTAGCTAGGTTTGGCTTGGTTTAGTTTGTTTTTTGTCCTTGAGAAGTCAAAGATTCTGCTCCAGTTTCTCTTGAAATCATAAAGGAACCTCCCACCTCTTTATGTTTCAGATCTGCTTGAGGCTTTATTGACAGAATGAATAGTTTTGGCATAACCAGGCACGAACTTAAACCAGCACTGCCAGATGCAATCAAACTTCTCAGCAAGCATGATTCTCCCTACCTGAAAACTAAATCAGTGCTGCATGAATCTGTTATCTTCCATCTCACTGTTCAAAACCGGATCTGGGCTGACAGCAGTAACACTGAGACAGCTTGCAATCACCATGGTAAGTGGGTATTATATGACAAGGCTTGTAAACTCTCCTGCAAGGCAGCTGGGTGACATCTCATATTGTGAGCCCGCAGATAGGAAAGTTTCTTGTCTTGGCTAGATTTCATAACATAATATTTAATTCTGGGTTGGCCCTTACCATACAGAAATAACTGGCTGACACTGCTCTGTTTTTTATAAAGATTTTTTTGAAAATAGGTGTTGAGGATGTATCTCTGAGGTGATAAGCGGTTTATGGCATCTCTGAGTGATTTATGGCATTGTAGTGTTTGAGCAGTTGGACACTGTCACGTGATTTCAAAAACCTAGGGCATACACCTGCCTCCCCAAACTTGAAGTTTGGGGAGCTGGTTGGAAAAACTGAGGATATCTCTTTATCTGATATTTTTATGTGTGTTGTATAAGTAATTGTATCAGATCCTGGGAGACATTAGGCAGGCAATGTGAAAAGGCACATATGAAAGCGTGATCTCTGTCCAGTAACCCTACAGTCCCAAAACAACCAAGGATTTATTGTGGCTAGGGAAGAGCAGGCACCTTTCAAATAATCTCCTCCCTAAGCTCACATTTTTCTCCTCTAGACAGGCTTACCCGTGCAGCTCCAATACAAAAAAGAGAGAGGACTTTGCTGCCTCCTGGTGCAGACTGTGAACTGTGGTGCTTCTAAGGCAGTGAAGATGGCATTCTTGTCTTGGGCAAGACAGGCCATGAAAAAAGGGTCACACTGTATCAACACCAAGCAGAAACTCATGGGTGGGGAGTTACTTGAAACTCTGCCTCTTTTTTCCTCTCAAATACTCTAGATGAAAAAAAAGGGACAGCTGGCCTTGGTCAGCACCCAGTTGGCCTGCATGCCTTGTCAATATGTCTGTGGATTACTGCTGCCTTTCCATCTGTTCATGGCATCTTCTCCCACGCTGAAACTCACATTGAACCCTAGCAGTGGCCATGATACAGTAAATATAAAAGTTACACAGTACCCTTGCACTGAGCTCCACACTGAGCTGAGATTAGCTGGGCTCAGCAGCCCTGAGGAACAGGCTCTGTGCTGGTGATATTTGTAGCACTGCCACTGAGCCACAGAGATAATATATTGCTCCTTCCCCCTTCACTCACCTTCCCAATATTTCCTCTCTGTCCCAGCAGGATGTCTCTGGAGCCTTCCAACTCAAGCTCAGCACAGTGCTCTGTGTTTGAAAGCATATGGCCAACAAAACAAAGAGCTTGCAGCTGGAATTTGAATGTGGCACAAACTGAATGACTTCAAAAATCAAGGTATGTTGCTAGGAAGAAACAAATTGTAAAGGTGCTGACACAAAAGGAAATGTAGACCAACCACTGGTCTCAAGCTAGGAGCAATTGTCTAAACTTCCCATGATGGTAATGCAGCCATCTCCTGATGCAGTACCTCACCGTGCTGATGGTAGCAAAGTTCTCCTGATATTTTACACAAACCTTGTGTTCATAGGTTACTGTCTCCTTGCAAATCAAAAATAGCTGACCACTTTCCTATTTTTAGTAACATTTTAGACAATTAGCACCCATACCTCCCCTTCATATCTGCTTTTCTACAGAAAACATTTTTTAATAATAATTATTCTTTAAACTCATAATAAATAAAGGTCTTTTTACTACACCTGTATATTTCCTAAAATGTGGACTTTAAGACAAGAAATATTGTTCTGATCAAGATCTTATCAGTGCCATACCAAAACCAATATTTCGCATCTATGCCTTTCATATGATAATTGGAAGAGTTAGATTATTTTTGTTATCTGTTATAGGTCCATTCCTATGGTAGTCTTCCATAGTCAGGTGTTCCATACATAATCCTACTCCCTCCTTTCCAAGGTGATATGGCTGTGTTTCTCAGGATTGTTCTTGTTCATGTCCTTTTTCCTTAGACTTTCCCCCTTTCCTCACAAACTCATAAAATGTTCAGTGATTTCTGTGATTTTTTCCACAGGAAAAGCAATTTAAGTAATTTCAGCTCATCCAAGTATTCCTTAAAAGATTATTTTCCTATTCCTAGACTGTTCTTTTGTTGTTAATTTTAAAGATTGTTAGCCAATAGATCATAGTTAATGTGTAAGGAAAGATTAATTCAGTCCTATTTAGGCTATAATTTTTGAAAATCTATCTTTAATATTTGTGTTAATTTAGTGTAATTGTAAAGATTTCCTAAATTTCCCTTTTCAGTACCTGCAAACTGTGTAAAACAAATCATGACCTTTCTCCTCCTCAAAATGTTCTGATTTTGAAAACTTATTGTAAGCTGACTGTCACTCTGAAGTATGATCAACAAATTCCCCACAGACTCATCACAGAAGGTGTGATGGAACATATCTCATGAAAAGCTGGGATAAAATATAGCATCACAGACTTTTTCTGTGGTTGCTGATAGGTTCATACACTCACTCCCTGGTGATTTGATTTGCCTTTGTGCTTGCAGTTGATGAACGAGAATAATTCTTCAGTCAGGGTGCAGGAATGCTCATTGGATGAAAGAGCAGACCAGGGATGGGAGAGCTCTCACAACCTCCCAAGCCCGTGGTACCTGGGATGTAATGTAGGAGGAAATTCCTGCACAGATCCCCCCAGAAGAGCTGCATAATGCCTGTGACAGATTAGTGATGCAGATTTTGGCTTTCCAAGGGTGAGAGGATGTCCAGAAGCTGTGAGCAAACATGGGTCAGGTGGACTTGCAAACACTCAGGATAGCTTCAGGGGGTGGGGAATGGGAGGAAAAGGCTCTTCTTCATCACTAGGCAAAGGATGAGGACATGCTATTATTCCCAGGAGTTATTTTTTCCAAGGACAATTTGCCCTCGGGCACTTTTGTTTTGTTAATAAGGATGCAGCCAAGCTAAGCAATTTTCTCTAAGTCATTGTGTGCATTTCTTTCTCAAACCATGTCCATGGCAAATTATGTATAATTGGTCTGTAAGGCTCTCTGTGTCCTGCCTAATCTGCTGTTTACTGATATGGTCTTTATCAACACTGACAGTTCTTTTGGTGATGATTTTGTCACCTCTAACAGAATGTAAACAGTGATTATGTAAATAGCTTACACTCCTATTCACTATGTTCGAACACTTTGATTTCTTATCTCTTCAAGGGTGAGGACTAGATACAGAAATGAGGTAGCACTTACTGCAGTTCACTGGGGCTGGATGAAAGCACAATCCTGTGTTAGGGATGGGCCACCCCTGCTGTGCTCTGCAGGGCTCCCAGGTAGGGCTGTGACTTTAGATGGCACTTGGGGCTTTTTGCCAGAGAGATCAGTCCCTCCTTCAGAGCACAGGTCTGTGCCAGATGTTGGCATGCTAGGGGACTTCTCCGATAGGCACAAGAAGCAGGTCCCAAATTAAAATATACCCTCATCCAATCCCATGTGCCAGTGTAATGATACCAAAGCTTTCAGAGACGTGCATTACCAAAATTAGGTATTTCCAAACAGATTTCTTGCCCTACAGCTTGCAATTCAGTACATATCACTGAGATACTATATGCAGAAACTTTGGGGGTTTTCTTTCCTGGCAAGTGGAACTTTATGTTTTAAGGAATATTATTCTTTCAGAAATCCTTAACCAGTTTTGGCATTTGAAAACAGAAAAACATTTCATCCTTTTTGTGAAAACAAGGCAAAGTTGTATCTGTCACAACCTTCCTCTCAAATTACTTTTTGTAATTCTCAAGTAATCCAGCTTAACATAGTTCAGCTATTTGCCTGAATTTTTCACTAAAGATGAGATACAGTATAATTCTCAAATAGCACAGTTGAACACACCAGCTCTTCCAAATCTGCATGTATCTGTTATGTATAGTATAAAAATAAAAGTCTCATTAATTTGCTCTCTCAATACTGGATACTGGAACTGCACCATTTTTTAATCTATTTTTTGTTCTTCCATATTTAGTCCTGCTGTTATTCCAAAGAGGAGTGAAATTATTCCACTACTTCATAGAAATTTCTGCAGTGTAGAGGTTGAAAATGACCTCAATAAATAATTTCATCTAGTGATTCCCACATGTTTTTAGCTAGTGGGGGATAACTTCATCTCAATTCTATAGCCAGTTATAAGCAACTGAACTCCAGGCTCATAGGCCACCAGGTAGCCCAAGATTTCAACACAGTAATCTTCAGTCCAGGAACATCTGCTTATCACCTCCTCTTGCAGATTTGGGTGTATCCTACTGCCACCTCTGCAATTCATACAACTCGTTCTGGCTCCTTCATTTTCAAGGTGATCCTTGAGGAGAGATTGAGCTCTGAGGAGACAAAGAGCACGGGCCACAGCCTGCTCACAGCCATCCCCCTTCTTCAATAGCTCTGGTCCTTCCTTGGCCAGGGAAGATGACATTCACCCACCATATCAGAGATTTTCTATGCAACTGTGAGCTGGTCAGAGGCTGCCACGCGCAAAGGTTCAGCCAGGCCTCACTGGCTTCTGGCTGGCAGCACACTGGGCAAACTATCCAAGTAATCAATGGAGGGTCATCAGAACAAGCATGCTTGATTTAGTCTATCCCCATCCTTGAGGCAAAATTGAACAGACTCACACCATCCTCATCTGCTCTTAAAAAACATTCAGCGTAGAGGATGCTGGTCACCTCTGCAGTAAGCAATGCTCAACTGGCCTTTCAACTAAAAGGACAATGTCTTATCTATATTACCTTCCCTCAGCAAATGAGATTACTTGTTTATCTGATGATTTTGGAGAAAGAGCACATATCTCATGCATGTGAAGATTCACATCATCCTTGACTTTCTAGACAATAGATTCAATTATTTCAGCAATTCTCAAGAAGTCACATGCCCTACGATATGTGTTGCTCCCCTCTGAGCTCTGTGATTCACAGAGCTACATTCTTCTAAAAATACCTAGTCCAAAAATGGACACAGTTTTCCAGCTGAGGTCACTAATGCCAAGCTGAGTAAAAGAACAAGTTCCTATATTTTATACCTGTTAATGCATCCCAGAAGGGTATTTGAATGTCTTGCAGCAGCACTATATTTAGCACCAATTGCAATCTATTGTCATCTTCTGAATCCTTTTCTGCAGCAGAAAAGAACAAACACATTAGGACAACTTCTACAGACCCCTAATTCTTGACTCATCACATTTGAAGACACACTGAATGACAAACTCAGACAGTAATTTGCAATCAGTTGTACATACACTTCATCATTTTATCTGAATCATTTTTCTTCAGCTTGATTCTGAAGACATTGTGTGGGATTATCAAAAGCTGTGGTACAGTCAATGTAAATTCTGTCTGTGGTTCCTCAAGGTTTTGCTAGGTTTCTATTATTAATATTTTAGATTTTTTAGGATGGTATCATGTGATTTGCTCTTTAAAAACCTGTATATTTTCTGTTTTCTTGGTCATTGACTGCTCAGTGAGAGCATTTCCAGGTACTGAAGTTAGACTCATCCATCACTGTATGTCTCATAGATTTCTTTCCAGCCTTGCCCTAAATATAGAGTTTTTTTCACTTTTCACAGTAAAAACCTCCCTGTCCACCTGCAAATGTCATAAATGATCATTAACAGTTGAGAGGTTGCTCAGGATAAATCCTGAAATACTCTTGGAGAAATTTCCTCAGAACAAGCTCAAATGAACAGAGCTAGCCTGTGCTGATCTATCCTGTCCTCTGGTTGCAATTAATTTCGTGGATGCACCTGGTTAAAATTAACTTTATTTTGTGATTAATAAAGGAAAAAAGGAGCTCCATGGAGTGTCCATCAATCATATTGCTCTTAAAATAGTATGTATTCTTAAGTAGATTTTTCAGAAAACCTCATCTACGATGAAGACCCCCATGAACAAACATAATTCATTGATTTCAAATTCCACCCTGAGCTCTGTCTGATAAATATGCTAATTTCACTATTACAACAAGATTGCAATGTAGAGATGGAGTCACAGTCACCAAATTCATCCATGAGACTAGTCCTTCTTCAATCACTATTTAAAGTTTGAATTATTTCTCTTTCTCAGAATCCTTTAAAGGATTAAGTATTAAATTATATATATTATTTTAAGAGCTGGATTTGCTAGTCCTTTCTCTCCTCATAATTCATTGCCTTCACTTCTACCTGTATTTATAGTGTGCATGAATTACTTTGCTCAGGCAGAAAGCAAGATTAAAATACTTTTGAAAATCAGTTAATATCTCTGCTTGGATGCATCACATAGCAATGATCATCCCTATTTTTTCAGCTTCCTCATGTTCTTGAGAAGTTTTTTGTGACTGATATAAATTTTACTCTTCTACATTTTTATACAGTTTTTTTTTTTTTAAAAACGTTTAAACAAAGCTCCTCCTTCTTATGCCAGAGTTTTTTTCTCTGATAGATGCAAAACATCACCAGGGCATGCTCCTTTTGCTCACACACAGGTTCTCCATACAGGTGTCTATTCACAGTGCCAGGTCAGATGACAAGAGTAATTTTAATTTCTAAATGAAATTTTTGCCATTTGGTAGCTTGGTGGGGGCACTGCCACTGACTTTAACAGTGTCAGACCATCAGCCACTGTTTGTGCAAAGCCTTCCAAGAAACATTCCTGTTGTGTCATTCAAATGACTACAAGGTAAATACAGACATTTGTCCTCACTTGCTCACTATGTCATTTCAGGGAACAGGAAATTTCAGAATGCACCAGGATGAAGGTCTCACAGCACTGGTTGCACATAAAGAAACTCCAGTCACAGCAAAATCTAATTTCAGAGACAATAAGTGACTTTAGCACAGAGGTAGAAAACTAAAGGAAGGTTGAGAAGGTTTTAAGCTCTTACAGAAAAGTAAGATACTTCCCTCAATGCTAAATATGTTTTTTTGTGTGTTTAACAGACCTTTCCTCCTCAAAAAGTAGCTATGTGCTTTTTATACCTTCTAGGAACTGCTGCTTTAGACAGAAATGCAATAAACCAGGCATTTTCATTATGAAAATGTCACCTTTTCTTCAGCTGCTTATAGCTTTCTGGAAATAAAACTTGTGTGATTTCTTACCATCACAATTAAGAGGAAACAAACAAAATAGAAACAGACACTAAAGTGATATAAGGAACACTTGAAATATTTAAGAAGCAAAAAAAAGAACCCCAGAAATAAAGGTGGTCCAGTCTCTCAGATTTCAAAACATAAAGTAAAGTAAGTTTAGGGACAGTGATATCACTTTTCTGACAAGAGGCTTCTTTGCAGAAGATTGCATGAGGTTAAATTACCTACCTGGTACCTCCTGAAAAAATTAAACAGCACTGGCTCAGAGTACAGCCTGGAAACCCAGGAGACCAAATTACTTCATCTGCCTCCCCTTGATGAGAAACTCTTCCCTAGTCATAGAAAAAAGAAATATTTAAAGACAACCCTTAAATTTTGCAGGGCTTCGCCTCCTTCTTGCTTCTCACCTTCTTCAGTGAGCCCTGGCCCAAGGAGTGTTCCTCAGACAGGGCTGCTGTGCTGGTCCCAGCTGTGCTGCCCTTTGCTTTGTCACTGCTGGTGACCCAAGAGGTGATGCCTAAGTGCAGAGCACTCAGACAGACACACAGCCCTGCCTAAGGGACACCTTCACAAGGAGAAGCCTCATCCTTTGCAATTCCCTATTCTTGTTTTCCTGAGGTCTCATTATCAAACCTTCCAAAACAGAGTTGTGCTCAATGCTCTTGTTTAATGCAGAGCATAAAAGGACAATAGAATTTTATTAAGCCCAAATATGAAATGCATCTGCACCTAAGCAAGAGCAGTCCTACCAGTCTTACAAAAAAACAGGCAAGGGAGTGCTGCACGAGTGCATTTTCTTCTCCTCCAGCTTCACCAGAGGCTGGCAAAGAGCTCCCTCATCTGTAGGTATGTCTGTCCCCTGCAGCTCCTCAGCACTCTGCTCTTTCCTCCAACAGCTGAGGACTCTTCCAGGTAACTGAGAGGCTCCCTGCATCAACTTGCAGAGGGCTTGGCCTTGCATGGACTTACATGTCCAGAAATGCAGACAGACTTTTACACCTGCACAAGGTTCATGGCAAGGTTGGGGTCAAAATAATTCACACTGAGAAATATGTGTGTGCCATAGTCAGGCTCAGTTACTCATTCCAGCCTCACACCAGAAAAAGGTCTAGGGGTGAAACCAGCAGGAAGAAAATCAAATTAAACATCCAGAATAATACAATTTTCTTACATTGTTTTCTCCATGTCTCTGTCTTCCCCAAGCCACTTTTGTCAAATGCCCTATCTGATTGGTGCAGGATTGTTTGGCATGAGCATGGTCTGAAAAACAAACATTACCCCCTGGAGAATTTTGCTGAGAATAATAGATCTGTGTGGAGATCTAAATCAATAGAAGTCTTTCTGAATGCATTTCTAGGAAACCTAGAAATATCACCAGTGACTTTGACTAAAATACAAGGTGCTATTGTTTGGAAAGCAATTTATAGTTAAGTAATTTAAATTTCATAGCAAAGAAGACCATATAGTTCTTCACCCACCACAGGAGAGGGAAGATGGAGCTGTTCAGGGACTGAAAATACTAGCACATTTAGGTTTGACAGGAGTTTTTTTTGAGGGCTTTTTTTGTTGTTGTTGGTTGTTTTTTTTTTTTTTTTTTTTTTTAATGTATGATTTCTGGATCTTATTTCAATCCCAAAGGGATACCCTTTTCTGTCACACTTGAATTTCAGCTTTTGCCTATTTTTTCTCCCTAAGGTTTGTTTTCTGTCAGAGGATTACTTTCCCCTCTACCAAAAGCTTCTTTTAGGTTATCAGAGTGGGTGTTTAAGGTCTGCATTCTGTCACATCTTATTTACATGTTTTTAAGTGTTTGTCCTAAAGCTTAAGCTTAACTGAAGGAGAAATAAATGTAGAGGCTATACTACCATACAGTCAATTGAAATGCACACCAGGGATTCTTCCTCTTTTTCTACTATTAGGACTAGCATTTATGAAAGGTCTGATTCTCCTAACCTCAATTTTGCTACCCAGTGCCACCCACAAACCTTTCTTTTGAGCTTCAGCACCATCTTGTTGACACCTAAAGTGGGGATGCATCCCCATGTGCCAGAGCCAGGATTCAATGAACCAGTTTTACTCTTGCATCTCTTTGACTGAGTAGCTCAGCAACTACCTTCAGTCCAAACCCAGCTGAGATGCCTCAAGCCTTCCTTTTTCACCTTCCAGGAGCATGTCCTCTCCATGAGGATGGATATATGCTAGTCATGTCAGGAATGAAGGGAGGAAAGAAATTGTCATTTCTATAACAAATTTTGATGTTCTATAGAAATTGTGATTTCTATAGACTGACTGAAGTGATGCCAGCAGGTGGATGGCAGTGAGGGCAGGAATCACAGGGCCAGAGAGGGAGCAGAAAGGGATTTCATATCACCTGGTGCTCCCACCTGATATGATGGGAAGTGTTGTTCAGAGCTCTCCCATGCTGCGCAGTTGCTGACCCTGCATTTCTCTTTCTAAAACTGAGGTTTCACTGATCACCAGGGTATTAAATAAAAGATGGGGTCTGCTTTCTCCAGCCATTTTAGTTCTTTCTTTTAGTTTATGAACTAGTATTCCTAGTGTTTCTCTTGGGAGACAGCCTACATGTCTACAGTGTGTTCAAGAGGAGGCATCATTCCCTTGCACCCTGTGCCTTCACATCCCTGCCCATTCCTCTGTGACCAGCCTTTCAAGGGGTTGGGCTGGCCAGGAGCACAGCAGAGGAGTGTGACCACAGCACTGGCTGCAGGGCCCACTGCTGGGACCAGGATCCCCGTGGTCAACATAACTTGATGGCATCCATGTACTCTGGGAGGGGGCTCAGTTAGGTCAGCCCTACAGCAAAGCCCTATGATGATCTGAAGACTAAAGGCTGGCTTTACCGCCATGCTGCTATGAGCTGTGTGTTGATGACTTTAAGTGTTAATTACACTTCCTTTTGTCCAGGTTTGATGGATACAAATTCATTTCGTTGATACAAACTAATTTGATTCCAGGGATCTCTTAAGGGGGGCCGTCACAGACTTGAAAACCTTAGAAAGAAATTCAAAGTGTGAAAACCCATTGCAGCAGCAGAGAAAACAATTTGCAGAAAAACAGACAACACCAGCAATAAAAGCAGGCAGGGGGAAGGGATGCAGCTCTCCAAGGCTCCCCCAGGGCACAGCGAGCTAAAATCAAAAGAGAAAACAGCATGCAAGACCAAATCCTGCCAGTGGCAAGTCCAACAAACAGCTGGAGCAAAAGGCAGCTCTTAGAAACAAAGCTGCCGCTTACCCTCACCCCTCCTAAGTATCCCCCACATGAAAAACAAGATACTATGAAACATTAGACGGTTCTGCTCTCATGAATTTCTCCCTCACTTTTCTCTTGGGTCTGGCTGGTTTTTTTACCCTTGGCAGCTTCCTCACCAGACCTGCTGTGCAGGGGCTGGGACACCAGTGGGGTGTGCCAGTGCATGCTCCCTCAGCAGCCTGGACAGGAATGGAGGTGAAAGCAGTGCAGAGGTCACAGCTCCAGCTGGCTTAACACATCCTTATACTCAGATTCTTTCTCTCTTCAGGATAGGAAAGGCAACTGGAGAGAGAGTATTGCATATCTGCTGTTCAGGTTGGAAAGGATCTTCAAGGATCCAGCCCTCCTGCTATGAAAAGGGGCACCTTCCACTAGACTGCATTGCTCAATGCCCCATGCAGCTTGGAGCTGAGAAATTCCAATAATGAAACATCCTTGTACTTGGTTTTGTTGAACTTCATGAGGTTTGCATGGGCTACTTCTCAAACCTGTCAAGGTCCCTCTGGGTGCTGTAGCTTCCCTGCAGTGAGTCAGGTGCACCACTCAACTTCAAACTTGCTGACGGGGCATTCAACCCCACTGTCCATGTGTTAAGTTACCCACTTTTCTTACTGAAAGCAGCATTCCATTCACATATATGTAATCTTTACATATATGTATTTATATAGATGGGACTCCTCTTCAAAATGTTGTGCTGGTTTTGGCTGGGATAGAGTTAATTTCCTTTACAGTAGCCAGTGTTAAGGCCATGTTTTGTATTTGTGCTGGAAACAGAGTTGATTACACAGGGATGTTTTCATTACTGCCAAGCAGTGCTTGCACAGTGTCAAGGCCTTTTCTGACCCTACCCCACCAGTGAGGAAGCTGGGGCTACACAAAGAGTTAGAAGTGACATGGCCAGGACAGGTGACTCCAACTACCAAAGGAATATTCTGTACCCAACTCATGATGTCATGCTATATATAAAGTAGTAAGCAAAGCAGGAGGAAGAAAAAGGCAAGGGAGACCTTTAGAGGAGAGGGGTTTATCTGCCCAAGTCACTGTTATACATGATGGAGCCCTGATTTCCCGGGGATGTCTGAACACCTGCCTGCCCATGGGAAGTGGTGGATGAATTCCTGGTTTTGCTCTTTTCCTTTACCTGTTAAACTGTCTTTATCTCAACCTGTGAGTTTTCTCACTTTTACTCTTCCAATTCTTTCCCCATCCCACTGAGGTGAGGGGCAGACCAAGCAGCTGTGGAACTTAGTTGGTGGCTGGGCTTAAACCACAACATTTCTTTTTGGCGCCCAACAAGGGGCTCAAAGTGTCCACGATAATGACAGATTTCATTATAGTGTGCTGGATTGAATTTGTAGTTGTTCTTGCTGTTTAGCTATTAATGGGCAGGCTTCTGTGCTTGCCATGAGGCTCGCTTGCCTGACTGTGTATCAGAGCTGAGTGCTCGTTAGTGGCTGCTTTCTGCTTTCGCTGCTTGCTGTGCTGCTGTGCAGCTTATCATCTTACTCTGCTGTGCTTGGGAACATTTTGATAACAGCCTGGGCTGGCTGATGGCCAGGACATTGCTGCTGTTTCTGTGCTGCCCTACTGGACAGGCTGGAATTCTAGTGAGAGCTTGAGTTGAAGAGACTCTGACTAGTGGATGAATGAATGTGGGTGCAGGACACCTGAAATATCTGTGCTGCAGTAGTTGTACCTCTGAAGGGTTGTGGCTGAGGGATGAGGCCACACCCAAGAAGGTACATGTCAGAGTGTCACTGGCTGTGACCCATGAGGTCATGCTTGAACACCTCAAAGCATGTGGCCATGGATAAGCCCGTGACAGTATTCACCATCTGAAAGTAGAGAATGGTACAGCAGATAAACACGGAGGCAGTAGTTTTCTACATCTAGAAAGTGCACAGAATGTGAGAATCTCCTACTGATGGCAGATGCACTTTTAACAGTGTTGAAGAAGGTTTTGGAAGGGCTATGAAGGTCATTGGGAATGCTGCTCTCAGCCCCAACTCTGTATTTTTAAGCCTCCCTAGGTGCTTAACATTCAGTTTAAAGCAATTTGTAGATGACCTGTCATTTGGCACTGTAGCTATATTGTTTTAGAACATTATTGTAACGGTAAAAAATGAAAAAAAAAAGGTGAAATTTTGCACTGGCATCCTTACCTTGGGAATTTGTAGTTGGAGAATTACAGCTAAGGATTACAAGCTCCCAATATGAATGCATATTTGAGTGTGTGCTTATAATATATACCCACAGAGGAATACATGGAAACAACATCTATTTTGGCAACCCTTGCACTTTTCAAATTAGATGCAGAAGAGTTATTCTAATTATTTAAAGGTCTCTGAGCCTCAGCAAATTGTATTGACAGAGCTTTCGCTTTCAATAAAAAACAGACCTGAAATGCTTTCGTAAATGTGTTGTTTTCATCAAAATTTTTATTTCACTGTTATTGACTTTTATATAGGGCAAAAGCTGCGCAGGCAGCCACATTTATGCACATCCCCATCCCTAGTCCCCTTCTTGCCCACCACAATGTTCCTGATTTCTCCCATCTATTAACACCCCCAACTCCTGACAAAAGGTGATCCAGCTGCACAAGGAGCCAAGTGCATTGGGCTAGCTTCTAATTAAAGCAGAGGCAGGGAAAATAAACTGAAGGAAATTATTTTGGAGTGCAAAGCATGAAACTGGGACAGGCAATATGAAGAGAGCTGAGTACTGGTGAAGCAGGAATCAGATGAGCTAGGATGATTGAAGCAGAGAGGAGCAAAGATTTTGCTCCAGATTGTCCTGTCATGAAATTGAAATATAGGGCTTTAAATTGCAAGGTAGGTGAGGCAGAATGAGATAAAAGGAAGGCAAGGGAGTAGTAGTGAGCAATAAGCCGTGCTTTGATGCACATGCGCCATAAGTGCATAAACCAATTAATGAAAATATTGCATTAGCATCTGCAGCAGGATTATTCTTTCTTTAAATCTGTGTAGAGCTCTCCTGGACATGGCTGCCTCTTACCAGTTCGGTGTTGCTCATGTCCATCCAAAATTTCCATTAAGAGGAGTGGTACTGCTCTGGTTTTAATGAGTTTCCTAATAAAGAGATGATGACTGGCAGTGTAATTTCCCTTCTACACTTTGTGCTTTCATGACGGGAGTTTATTATTAACCTTACTACTACATTTTCTGTTATTTTACTCTGGTGGTTTAATTGTATTTCCACCTCAGTCATGTGCATTCATTTTCTAATAGTCTCCTTTCCCAGACTTGCTTTCATGTGAGCAGCAGGGTTTTTCAGTTAAGTACTCTGTGATGGTTTTAGTATGCATTTCTTTCTGGTTTAATCTTTCTCTTTTTCCTCTCTGTCTGTGTATTAGTCATCCTTAATGGGGTACAGCACCTTGTGCTCTCTGACATGGAAAACAGGGACAGTGTAAGCAAACATCAAGGACAAAGCATAAAAATAACAGAGGCAGTCTCCGTAAAAGGGGAATTAATGACTCAGGCAAATGGATGCCACATGTTAGTAATTTTAAGGAAAGAAAGCATCAGCCATGCTTAGAAATGCAGATGTATTTATCGCCTTTCAGCCCCCCTATTTAGCTGTTACTAATGGTGTATTGAAAGGGAACAAAAGAAATTTCTGAATGCAGAAGCAAGGATGTCTTAGCAGGTGGTCTGGGGTAATGGAAATTTAGGGCACAAGCAGCAGATCTGATTCTTATTTTATTAATGCTGACATAAATCAGGCATGTGTATCCACTGAAGGAGTGAAAGAAGTTATGCCAAGGTAGGGTTGGACAGAAGTCAGTCGGGTCTCCCATATCCAATCTAACACAGAGCAGCAGCCCCCTCAGGAACTGCACCTTTGCTCTCACTAAATAAGACAAGATGGAAATAAATCTTTGTATTTCACTACAAAATACTAGGCTGTGTGCACAGACAACTCTTGGTATGTGAGTGCCAGCCTAATAATGCAAAGGAGCAATAGTGCAGTAACCCTAGAGGTACGGTCAGTGGTTTGGTATTCAATCAATAAAAATAATTGAGAGTCGACTCTTATTTACAGTCTGGCCCCTTTCCAACACCAACATTTTAGGGGAGCTGTACATTGGATCTAAATGAAAAGTAATTTGTCAGAGTTAGTTAGAGGTCTCCAATGTGAACAGGAATCAGGACCTTTGATTTTACATCCCGGTGCCTGTTTCCATTTGGCATGTTACACGCTAACACTGTTTGCAAGGAGTGAGGGCAGTCATATTCATTTGCTCAAAAATTGTAGGCAGTGCAGAAGGCCTCATGAAGCTGAAACAAGGCTCGAAGGGATTGCCCTGTGGCACAGGACAAGCCTTGCTGCTGCTGGGGTTATGAGAGAGATCCAGAGCTGTCTTATAAATACCTTCATGAGAAGAAAATTCCGGGTGCTAAAGAGCTCTTTGAGGTACTGGGCAAAGGTATTCTAGGAACCACAGGCAGGTGGATAAAATGTAACAAAATCAAATGGAAAATGAAGCATGTCTGAAATGGCAAAGACGAATAAGCTTGTGTTGACGTGGGTTGAGATGTGGGTTGTGAACTCTCAATTTTTGGTTATCCATGCTGGATGTCTTGCAAGAAAACATACTTTAGCAAGGAATATACTTAGAGTCCAGAAGAGGAAACCCTCAGCAAAATAAAGGGCTCATATTAAACGAATATTTGCTTAGGTGTTCTAAGAGCCTTGACTTTAACCCCTGTGAGCCATTTGCTCGGGCTGTCCACCACGGCCGGGTGCCCTAGAGCCACACGGGCTCGGTGGTTCAGCCTGCGTGTGCCCGGCCGCCTTCCTTAGGCTCTCGCTAAAGCGGGGCTGGTGAAATCCTGCCACAGAGCTTTGCACAGCGTGGAGCTCCATAGGCTTGCGTGCCCAAAGAGCTCCTCAGCCTCGGAGCACAGGAACCCCTGCTGATGCTGAGCACTTGGCCAGCATCCTTGCCAGGCCCTTGCCGCTGCTGAGCCGAAAGAGAAGCACCAGCCCCACTTTCCAGGCAGTGCATGGAGCCCAGAGCCCACACCGCCCGACCTGAGGTCTTCAGCCCTGTCTGCTACACCACCCTCTTCCCTCGACCACCTCCCCGGGGAGACTGACTGGGACACGTCCTGCAGCTTTCTGGAGTTACTGACAGCCCCTTCCTCACGCCTACAGCGAGACGAAACAGATGGGAACACAAATAAAACGGCTCCAAGTAAAACCCTGTCCGTGCCGGGCCGGGCCCCTCAGCCCGGGCGGGGAGGGGCGCAAAGGGCGGGCGGCAGCGCCACCTGGCGGCCGCGGCGGGACCGGCGGGGCGGGGAGCTGCGCGATTCCCGCAGTTCCTGCAATTCCTGCAACTCCTGCAGTTCCTGCAACTCCTGCCGTCCCTGCAACTCCTGCAGTTCCTGCAACGCCTCCAATTCCTGAAGTTCTTGCAGTTCCTGCAATTCCTGCAGTTCCTGCAATGCCTGCAACTCCTGCAGTTCCTGCAACGCCTCCAATTCCTGAAGTTCTTGCAGTTCCTGCAATTCCTGCAGTTCCTGCGCTGCTGGAACCCTATTGTGGGAATGGAAGTGGCGAGGTGGGAAGGAAGGAAGGAAGGAAGGAAGGAAGGAAGGAAGGAAGGAATTTTCAGTCCTGTCACGTTAAGGGCGGAGCTGCAGCCATGTGTGACCTGTGCTGCCTGCTACAGTGGAGCCAATGCTGCATTTTGATCAGTGGAAAAATCAGTTATTAATCAGCAAAGAACTATTGATTTTCCAGCTGCTCTTTCCGTAGAATAGGAAGTCAGCCATTGCAGCTGGGGAGCGTTGAACTGTGGAGTGCCAGCGGGAGCACCTCTGGCCCAAAGGAGCGAGTCGATCCATGTTGGGAGCTATGGGCTGTTCTGGGGTCACCGCTCAAATAGAGCAGCT
Source organism: Passer montanus (assembly GCF_014805655.1). Lineage (NCBI taxonomy): Eukaryota > Metazoa > Chordata > Aves > Passeriformes > Passeridae > Passer > Passer montanus. The sequence goes on along the minus strand of NW_024357613.1, from coordinate 17,915,280 downwards.
CCCAGTTGGCAGGAGACATGGAACTACATTTCATGGTTGTGGTTAACAAATTAGGGACAATTCACTGTTGAGCTGGGAAGCAGAAGGGAAGATGGGGCATACCCCTCCATGTAAAACCGTATGTTTGGTGGATGTTGGTAGTTTTCCAGTCAATTCATAGTGGCCCTGAGAAATGTATCATTTTCCTCTGATAGAATTCAGTTAGCAAAACAAGCTTCTCTCTTTTTTCTTTTTCTTTACTTTTTTTTTTTTTTTTACGCAGTAGAAATATTCATAAGGTATTCAATGAGATAGAGTCTTCTGATTGCTTTTCTTCTCTGTATAGATCAATTGCGATGGTTCACTCAGGCAAACATGTGCTGATCTGGACCATATAGATTTGTCTATTTATTTTAGTTAGGTCTGTAATGGAGATTTTTATCACCAGCTGCTGGGATTTGGGATTCTTTTTATGAAGCCTGACCAGAAACATAACATTCTGATACCTGAAATTCTTCTTTTATAGTATTTTCTCTAATTTTCCTGAGTAATATACTCAAGAACATAATTGAAATACATCCACAATGCTGAGCTTACGCTGACATTTACCCAGGAGAGTGTCAGCATCAGCATAGTGCTGCATAATAGAAACAGGGCAGTGTTCTTTCACACTTTTAAGTATGAAAATTATAATTTCATGATCTCGAATATGTTTTGCTTTGGATCAGAGTTTTAGCTGTCCAGCAGTCAGCAGAGAGTGAGGGCTGGCTCACATCTATTTTAGGTACCTTGACAATATGCACACAGTCCCAGTTACTCTGCATTTCTCTGCATTTCTCCAACAGATCAAATTGTGGTTGTTCCTTCAGTCATGGTCCAGAAACACAGTGACAGCAGCAAAGATGTGAGCTCTCACAGCTGTCATTAAGAATCACAAGTTCATTTACTCACTACTGAAAATTTTATCTGAAATAATCCAATACTCTGCAACCACTCCATGAAACTGGAAAGAGACAAAATGTCCTTTGAAACCTGAGCTATGAAAGAATTACCCTGGAGCTTGACACAAAGAGCACTGTGCACAGTTCTAGTGATCACCATCAGGAGAACATTGGAAGGTAGGTTAGATGTTAAACTTGTTTGTGGAAGTTAGTGTTCCCAGTGTCACAATTAGTGTTGCCACTATGGCAAAAACAGTCCTGGTTTCATGTAGCACCAATGGCACATGCAGCCCTGCTGCAAGGAAAAACTGGTCAGCATACATGGTTTAAGTCCAAGTGAAATTAAAGTAATTTATTGGTTTATTAGCAGTGCATATTTAACCTCTTAGCAGTGACATATCATATAAACCACAGAACTAGACACTTGCAAAATGTTAATAAAAGCCTGTAGATTTCTAAGCAAGCCCTTACAGCCCCCAGCATTTAAGAGCTCCCTCCCAGGAGGGAGCATCACAGTGTGCATCAGTGTGCATCACAGCCCCTGTGCTTTGTGTGTGCTTGCAAAATGTTAATAAAAGCCTGTAGATTTCTAAGCAAGCCCTTACAGCCCCAGCATTTAAGAGTTCCCTCCCAGGCAGTGTGCACAGCAGCCCCCATGCTTTGTGTGTGGTGCAGGTGCCCATGTGCAGCCCTTCTGTGGGGCACAGGGTGCACCCGCTGTGCCCACGCCAGAGCTGCTGCCTCACCCTGCCCAGGGCAGTGCCCCTCACGGCCCCATTGCACCCCCAGGAGTGGCCTACCCCCCTGCCAGCCCGTGCTCTGGGACGGGGGCTGTGAGCTGCTGGGGATGCTGTGGGGCAGCGCCCCAACAAGGTCACTCCTCCTCCCCTGCTCCAAGGCATCTACCTGGGGTCTCCTTGCCATTCCCTGGTTATTGATTAATCAGGACAGTCATCTCCCTGGTTAGTGCTACCAGTATCAGGTGCTCACTCTCAGGTGGTTTTTTGGACCACTCTCAGTGGTCCCAAAAGCTGCTTAAATGGGGCTAATCAGGACAGTCATCTCCCTGGTTAGTGCTACCAGTATCAGGTGCTCACTCTCAGGTGGTTTTGGGTGTCCCAAAAGCTGCTTAAATGGGGGTGCTGTGGGCCACCCCATCTGGGGATGTGCTCCTGGGTTTCCATGGCTGCCTGTCCCTGTGTGAGCTGGACAAGCTCGCAGCTGACACTGCCCTTGTTTCTGGGTGCTGAAGGTTCAGCAGCTGATACTCCTTGCTGTCCTGATGTGCTGCCTCTGCTGGGAAGGGCCTCACTTCTGGCAGGGGGTGCTGAGCAGGTTTCCCTGTCTGCTCCTCATCCAGTCCAGGGGACTCCCAGCTGACTTCCCCATGGCAAAACCTTTAGAGACATGAAACCTTTGTTTTGCTCTGTTAGAAGAGTTTGCAATACAGCTAAAAAGGTCCCCATTTACTGGTGGTTGGTTATATGGCCCTGGCCTGGAAGGCTATATAAGCTTCAGGTCCTCTCTGAATAGGGCTTCCTAAAAGACTGCGGATTTGTTGCAAGTGTTTCTCTCTCTCCCCTGTAGTGATATACTTCCTGTTTAGATAGTAGTAATCTATATTTCTAGGTATACTTATTTGTTTTCAGTCTAATATTTCTCTGCCTTTTCTTCTTTTTGTATTTTTTTTCCTTAAAAATGTTTTGAGGACAGTGTTCTGCTTTTATGTGGATCATTCCTTTTCTATGCAATCTCTCTCAAATGCTTTCTTCCTCTACTGTTTTCCAAACTGTGTCAATGCCTCTTGTGCTTGATATTTCTCATTTTGGGGTTTTAAAAAATTCTTTCTTAGAGATTTCTTAGAGCTGTTTGGTCTCAGTCACTGCCCAAAAGCAACCAAGAGTGTTCAGGTGGTGCTGGGGTGCTGGAGTGCTTTGTGCAGTCACACCCTGTCTGCTGCCGGGTGAGCCTCCTTGGGGCTATGCCGGAGCTGATCTCAGCATCTCCTCTTAGTCTATAATAGTGCACAATAATGTTGTGACTCTCAGTGTGCAGCTGTTTGCATTTGACCAGGACATGGAAAAAGAAACAGTAATTTGGGAGCACATTTTTTTCCCTTTTTTTTTCCATCTGAAGAACAGCAAGTGGTCCAAATTTAGCCAGCTGTGGCGCTTCTCTCTGGTGGCTCTGCAGCACAGCTTGATCATCAGAAAAACAGGGAATTGTAGAGAAAAATAAGTAGCACTAGTGGTATTTTCAGATGTGAGAAGATCTTTATGACTGTAGGGGTTCACTGTTCTCCAGCTCAGACAGCATTTACTTGTCCTTTACAATGAAAAAAGGAGACAAAGTATGGAAAACAATATTTTTTGGGGTCCCTTCTTATGTTTCATGTGCACCCACATTTCCAGTTTTGCAGACCGAACCAGATGGAACCAAGTCTTGTGTCATCTTCTTCCACCCTTTGAAAGATGTAAAATGCAAAGTCCAAATAAATCAAGAAAATTAGATAATAATCATGTTTGCAAAGTTGTATTTACAATGCAACTTCTATACCTCACTCCCTGCAGCCCTCCTGCTCTTATGTTTATACACTGTGTGAAGCTTTATAAAGCTGACATTTGGGATCTATCCCTGGAGGATTATCTTTGAAGCAACATACCACTTCTTAGTACTAAAGATATTTTCTTTTAACATCCTGCATTCATAATTCTAAGACACAAATAATACTATCAATATTAATGCTCTGAAGACATTTTCTTCTGTACCTGAGGATATGTTACTACCCACAGAGATAAGTAGAGTTTCATAAATGCATAAAAAATCTTAACTTTTGTCATCATGACATCTTCAGAGCTGTAATTGTAACAACACTCCAGAGCACAGTATTGTTACTAGCTGCCACAGAGCCAGAAGTTGCCTCTCAGGAAAAATTTACTCCACTGAATCATGCATCTCTACTCATGCCGAGAAGATACTGAACACATACACACACACACATGTTTATGTATTAATAAATAAATAAATATATGTATATATATATATAAATAAATATATCAAACATACATCTCTACTCATGCTGAGAAGATACTGAACACATACACACACACACGTTTATGTATAAATAAATAAATAAATAAATAAATGTATATATATATAAATAAATATATCAAGGTGTGGTCATTAATTTAAGTGAAAATAATTTCCTCTTTTAAAAAATATTTCACATTCTCTTAATGATAATGATAATAATTATAATAATAACAATGTGATTTAGGAAGAAATGGTTAAGTAGTTGTGTAAGGATATGTTTAGGCTTCTCTTGGCATAATGATTTTGTAGGCAGCCCGTCTGCATTTAGAATGTACCATTTATTCCTCTGCGTGCAGAAGAATGCTGCCATTGTTTTGTGTCTAGACACCCCCGTGTAAGAGGTGAATTATCACTCAGAATTCCTTGATCTGAAACAGATCTACTGAAATCCCTAGAAAATTTTGAGTAAAGATGAAAGAGTGACATTTAAATCCATTCATGGATAACTGACATGAAGGACATAGGCTTATTTTAATTATTTTCTGTTGAAAAGAGTGGATTTAGTTATGTTCTCATTCTTGGATGTAAAACTGGAGCTTCTTCACCAACCCTGCTAAAACAGTTCTACATGATAAAAAATAAGAATTGATAAAAGAATTAGGTCACTCATGCTCATAACAGAAGAAAAATATTTTACAGGGCTAGACAAAGTCAGTGATGATAAACAGCTCCTTGTTATTCTTGTACACCTCTTTCTGTCCAAAAAGGTTGATCTGAAAGAAGAGTTTGCAGTTTCTGGATAACTTTATGTGCCTCAAGTACAACAGGGATATTGTACTATTATCCACATTTAAAAAGAGTTGGGTAAGATGCTTAAATTATTTCCCTAACATTGAAGAAAACACTAGTGTCCCTTGCAACAGAGTGTTATTTATGCTTCCTTTATCTCTTTGTAATTTTGTGTAATGTTTGCTGTGGAGTCCTCAAGACTTTTCTTCAACATAATTCTTAAATAGTAAGTATAGTTTTTATTAGTTATCTAATTCTCTTTTAGATACCACATAGAAATTAATAAGCAAGGGTACTTGACAGAGGTATTCTGCATTTTGACTATAAAATAGATAGAAATAATTGATGTACTGATTATTTATTTATATATTTCAAACAGACAGCAACAGAACTAAAGAGGGCACACTTAAAAGCCTTATTAAAGGCCCTAGGCAACAGATTTTTTCCTGTGGTGTATTTTTGTATGCTAACTGATTTATGGATAATAGAGCTGCATGAGGTGTTTTCGATGGAATTGAGGTCATTTGAAATTTACCTTGGTATCATCACAGAATAAAGCACCCTTCACCTAGACATCACCAGCTATAAACACTAAATCATCTGCAATGGGCTGCTGAGCCTGTGACATGCCTGTGTGTACAATCCAGAAAGGTTCTTTGCATTGTCTCCTCCCTTGAGACTGCCTTGGCCTCACTTTGTGGCTTTTGTTGGCTCCAGTGGTCAGACACAACTTCCTGATTTCAAATCTCATTTTTTCCTGGTTGGTTTGTGCCTTTTGTTGTCTTTGTACTAATGTTGTATTTTATCTGAAATAGCTTTTCCCTTTTCAGAGTTTACTCATCTGAGGTAGAGGAGCCTTGTCCCTCCTGCAGGTCTTGCTCAGTGAAGCAAACCAAGTTGCCCTGGTCCTCTCTACTAAAGACAGTGATGAACACTCTGTTCATCCTAAAAAGCTCTCTCCTGTGCCTAGTCAGCTTAAATTCATCTTTCTTGTATGTAGGTGGTTGGAACAGTGTGAGACCCCATGGACAATGTGTGTTTTGCTGGAGTCACTACAACCTTTCACTTGCCTTTGTCGTGGCTGCAAGGTGTGGAGACATCTGTGAATACACACGATCTTGTGTGCATGCACAAGTGTACATGTTCATGTAAGCACTCATGTGCCTCCACACACATCCACACATTGTTTTATGTGTGTGTTTCCAGCTGAGGAGCTCTCAGATTGCAGTGCATGTTTTTATTACTATTGCTGAAGTGCATGTCTTCATGTCCTCGTGTGTTATGGCATTCTGTTGGGATTTCTCCTGTCCTCATGACTCCCTCTCCCTGTGTGACAGTCTCCTCCATACTGAGGACAGTGTACTTGGCAAGTTTTGTTACCACCTGTCCACTTTTCACACTAATAATATTGCTAAAACAAAACCGGATCCAGTTCTTGAAAAACTTTGCTCATCATCATCATCATTCCAGCCCATCACATTGACGTTCTCCCTTCAGGCATCCTTACATTACATGGCTTCTACTTGTTCTGCTCAAAATAAAATTATCTCATGTGTGGCTCTATAGCAGATGTTTCGCAGATGTTTCGATAAATTAAATATTGGTCTTAGTGTTGCATAGTAATAATAGTTAAAAATATCAATTATATTTTCTAAGAAACACTCTAGGCTCATCTAACATATATTGCATTGCTCTTCCATCCATTGCTCTTTCCATCCATACACATAGTTAATTAGTTTTTCTTCAAAACTTATTTCATGTTCTCATCTCTTTTATTTAAGTTTGCTTAAGACCTCTACTCTCAAACTTGTGACTGTATGAGCCCAGTCTAGCATGGACTAATTCTGGTTCTGGCTATCCTTCAGATACTGAGATGATGTCTACTTCCCTCCCTGTGTGTGAGTTACAAGAGCATATCCCTAATGTGCCTGTTGCCCATTAAAGAACAAGCAAGTCTCTTGATGTGATCAAAGACTTAGATTTGTTTGTGGAGAAGCTGGAAAAGGCTCTGATGAAGGTGGACTAATTCTGGTTCTGGCTATCCTTCAGATACTGAGATGATGTCTACTTCCCTCCCTGTGTGTGAGTTACAAGAGCATATCCCTAATGTGCCTGTTGCCCATTAAAGAACAAGCAAGTCTCTTGATGTGATCAAAGACTTGATCACATCAAGAGACTTGCTTGTTGATCACTAGATTTGTTTGTGCAGAAGCTGGAAAAGGCTCTGATGAAGGACACTGTTTCTGCAGGCAGGCAATGAATGCTGGAGGTAATGGAAGTTGGGATGGACAAACCACACCTGTAATTTCTGTCATTAAGTTCATCGCATTAAACCTGAAATGCAAATAGCCTTTTCCCATGGTCGCCATCCCAAAGTAGTTGTCAGTCTTTTTTAACTGTGTTTATGTTTGTGCTCTGGCTCTGCTCCTCACCCCTGTGCTTCCCAGACACACAGCCTATGCACACGGCCTGGGAGAAGGATGGAGCTTGGTGTGGTGGTGCAGGCAACATGACTGTCAGCACTGATAAAGTAGCAAACATTGCTGCTGAAGCAGTAGAAACCTTTAGGCTCAGAGCAGGGCAGGAGCTGCTCAGACTCTTTGTGGAAGGTCAGGGGAACACATATTTGCCCTGTCTAGCTGTTGGACCTGGACAGAAAATAGAGGCCTTTGATTCTAATGGGGTTTGCAGCAGCCAGACACGGTGGTGGGATGTTGGATCCCACCAGGTGGAGAGGATCACTGCACCCACAGGAAGCTGTGTGGGGCCCTTTGAGAAAGTCTGCATAATGGTATCCCAAAAAGAGAAATGAAATTGGATTCAGGAAATTAAAAAGCATACACAGCTGCTTCAAAGAATCTTATACCTTATTTTCAGCACATCTCTGCAGTATCAGTTGTGGTATTGGATCTGTCTGAACTCTTTCATTTCCCTGTTGCGGTGTAATGATGGTATGCTCCCCCAGTCAGTTCATTTTTAATCCTTTTTTTTGGCCTGGCAAGCCTTTTTAAATTTTTTTATAGTGCTTAATAATCATGTATGTTCAGTCCCCTAGGTGGTATGTTAATTCTTTTCTTTCATCTACTTAATTAGAAGATTTTGTTCTGCATAAAATATATGAGGCAGCTGGGGCAGGGTCTTATGAACTGGTAAGCATCCAATAGCTATATTAAGCACTTTCTTAAGGCTTTGAAATTGTCTTCAGATGGTAGCTGTTGACAAACCCCGAAGTGAAGCACTACTTGAATATTCACATTAAAACTGCCATTGCAGTGAAGTTAGTGATGCATGATTAATTGCCTTAAAAGCAATGGATTCATATGGAGTAAAATGCCCCTATGAAAATCAATAACATGACTACCATTAGCAAGAGCATTACTTTGAAGATATTAAGGGCCACAAATCAAATTTGTTAGCTGAAGAGGAGCAGTGGCTGTGTGTACAAACAAAAGGCAGTTGTGTCTGCAACACAGCATGTGGGGTTTATGGTCCTTTCACATATTCTCTCTCTTCTCTTAACAGTCACAGTGGTGGGATAGCATGGTGGTTACTTAAGGCAAATAACAGAGACAAAGGTGCTGCTTTGCTTCCCCCACCAGGTTTGGCCAGAACCTCTAAGTCCCTGGCACATGCAGGTGTGCAGGACTCAATGCTGTCACCCAAGACTGGCTCCCTGCTCTTTGCCATCCACATTCACTCCCATTTTACCTGGTATTGTCAGCCTTGGCCAGTCCCACCACTCACACATAGGCAGCCCCAGTTTCACAGGGGTCTTGCTCATCTGTATAAAAAATAAATTGAAAAAAAATTTATTATATAAGCATTATAAAAACTGCTCCTCTCTTCTTGCATCCCCTCAAAGTCCCTTTGATACTGTTGTATAAAAGCCTCATCAGGACTGAGAGTTGATTCCATAGGCAAATGAAATACTGTATTGTGGTCATGTTTACAGTGGTACACAGGGAAATGGTACACATTTCAGAATCTTCCTGGGGTATGTGCCCAGAATTATAGAAACAAAGCAACCAAACAAAACAAAAAAAAAACCACTCCCCTTGGGTGCATTTTTATGTCTTTTACTCACAAAAATATGCTGAGTGCCTGATTCTGTATATCACTGCAAGAAGTAGAAAGCTGCCTGTCAGTTGGGGCACTATCCTCTTTGCTCAAAGCTGACATAAATGATGATAAGAATTTTAACTTGGAAAAGAATGGAGCTGGATGGAAGGGACTTCTTTTATCCCTATGCCTGAGGAGCTAATGTAAAAAAAGGGGGAAATCAAATAAACAACAGTATGACAATCAATAATGGAAATACAGAAGATGAGAGGCTGGACAGTATAAAGAGTGAAAGTGTTAATACTAAGGAGAACAGGGGGGATAAACTGCTTCAGTATTGACCTCAATATAAAATAACCTCAGACATAAAACAATCATTACTCTTTAAGGAACAGAATAAAATATTGATGCTCTTCTTAAAAAATTAAGAAATACCTAATTAAGTAAATTTTCAATTAACATGGTAAAACTACTATAGAAATATTAAGTTGGGATAGAGGTTCATGAATGATCCTTAAAACTAATAGTAAGAGGGTTTTTCTGAAGTTTGTGGGTGACAAGGTGGGAGTCATCCCCAATATGAGAAGATGAGGGTATTAGGCAGAAAAAAATGCCTGTCCCAAATAGTCAAACAATGTGATAAACATCAGTGAAATTAAGGGCAATGTCATTTAAAGACTAGTGTGGAGAATTTGCACTAAAATAAATGGGATTTTGTCAGCTGGAAATGGAAATAAGTAGCAAGCACTGGGTCACTGAGCCAGTCAGGATGAATATTGTCATCAGTGTGTTCCAACCATGAAGGGCAAATCCAGGCTGAGGATATATATCCCTGATGACTTGTTTCCAGTGGAGCAGAAGTAGCATTCAGGCTGGTGGTGTCCCCATTCATGAAGGCTGGAGGAGCTGCAGAGGACAGCCCCTGGGATGGATGTGGTAGGAAAAGGGCTTGGATTAGTCCTTCCCTTGTGGTAGGGAAAAGGGCTTGGTTTAGTCTTTCTGAAGCTGCAAAGAGAAGTAATTATTCCCTGCAAGAACATCATGATGCTAAATTCTGGAGAAACAGGAAAAGAAAAGGTTTTTTTGTCTTCTAAAAAAAGTGTGATTCGTTATGTGAAGGCAGTAATTCTAACTGGTGTTATTGGTATGCGGCACGCAGGGATCTTAGTGCTAGCACATCTTTATTAATGTTGTTATAAAAGCTTCTACTGGGATCCTAGTTATCAAATGACTCTGACAGCAATTCATCCACAAAGCCCTGTGTTTTAATTTCTCACTATCTGAAAAGAAATGGGCTGGGTGGGTGGAAAGGCTCCTATTTTCAGCTGCTTTGTCCTTTGCTTTAAAGCCTGGCACATTGCAAGTGTAAAGGAGGAACATGTAGGATTACAGCTGGAGGAATGCATCTTTGAAAAATAAATATCTTGCCATAAAAAGCATCTTACGAAGTGACAGGTACCATCTATTGATATAATGGAGTCTTTGATTCCCATAGTACCAGCCATTATAAGAAGCTGTACACAAGGCTGTGAGCCAGAGCCTTGAAAACCTCGTTGAATAGCAGCAGAGCCACAAATAGCAGCAAGGGATTTAATGGTAAAACACTTTACAAAGATTTTGCTGTGTGCACTGTGAAACAATAGAGACTTAATGAATTACTGGAACCAACAAATGTTTCCTTTGACACAAATCAGAGACTGATCAGGGAAGCAGCTAATTTCTAGGACTTCTTCCCCTCTTTAGTTCACTCTTTAGTCATGGTTATAAATAATTGCACAGGAGGTCCAGACCCAGCTGAATGTTTGAGCAAAAGTGATCAGTTTATCTAAGTAAGTAAAAAAACCCCAAATTTTTAATAATTTCTCATGGCAAGGCTCAAAGCATTTCCATATGCATGATGTTACAGTAGAGCATCATGTGAATGTAGCAAAGTGAGTGCTGAGTGAATTATGCATGAGCTGAAAGTGGAAGTGGGGAATGGTCTTGGTGGTTCTCAAAAAACATAGGCACATGTATGTCTGAACTTTCCTTCCTCAGCTCATTGCTTAGCATTTGTCCAAGCAAATCTGTCCTCATATCTCTTTTATCAAATCCTGGAAGGACAATGGATTTTCTAGATTATAGCTTTGGGGGCCAAGCCTCTCCCACATGGATCTTTTTGTGTGGCTAGAAAATGCGATTTCAGCAACACTGTGGTGTGATGGCCCTTGTTTCTGAGAAAGATGTATTGTTGCTTGCCTGCATCCTGGGAGGATAATTCCCTTTTATTAAAGATGCAGGATGGTGCCATCTTTCAAAGGGCCCCTTGCCTATTTAGAGGTGAAAGAGGTAGTAAGTTGTGGGCTGAGTGAGATTGGCTCTAATTGCACGACCAACACATAAAACATATTTGCAAGGATGTTTTTTTCCAAACAGAAATTTTTTTCTCCCACTGTCCTGTTCCAAACACTTTTTCTTTCCAAAATGATACCAATCCCTATAAGTTTTCCCTGTTGCAAATGCAAGGTCTTTTAAATTATGCTCTAATAAATGATGGCTTTTTTGTGGCTTGGTTTGATAAGAACAAGATGTAGGTGTCAGGACTGAGGCCAAGCTGGGGTCCTGTCACAGTGTTAGTTATAAACATATATGTGGCTGTGCCAGCATTTTGCCACTTAGGTCAAGAAGTTTTCTGCTGGCAATTGCACTAGGAGGCAGGTGTTCAATCCAGGAACTTTCATGATTTAACCCTGTAAACAAACTTGACAAAGCTATCTCAGGATTCTACACAAACAAACCATTTTGGAGTTGCTGTTTGACTGTCCCTGGTGTTCTCTTCTCTTACCTAGCTCTGTGTGAAGCCAAGGTTTCTGCTGAGGTTTGGCATTGACACTTCTGCCGTGGGTGACAGGAAACTGAAGCATTCACAGGATGCCTTGTCTGGGCACAGGAGAGACAAACGTGGGATCCCCTCCAGCCCTCCTCTTCCTGCTGGCTTCTCTCCTAGATCCTTTCACAGAATCACAAAATGGGTTGCGTTCAAAGAGACTACAGTGGGTCACCTGGTACAACTTTCCTGCTCTAGCAGAGTCATCCTTGAGCACATGGCACAGGATTATGTCCAAATGGCTCTCAAATAGCTCCAGTGAGGGAGATTCCACAACCTCTCTGGGCAGTCTGTGCCAGTGCAATGTCACCTGCACAACAAAGAAATTCTTCCTCACATTCAGGTGGAACTTCCTGCACATCAGTTTTTGCCTATTGCCTCTAGGCCTATTTCTTGGCCCCACTGGGAAGAGCCTGGAAACATTGTCTTGACATCCTCCCTTCAGATACTTATTATAGACAGTGATGAGGTACTCTCTGTCATCTATTCTCAAGGACAAACAGGCCCAGCTCCCTCAGCCTATCCTTGTAAGAGAGATGCTCCAATCCCTTCATCATCTTTGTTGCCCTCCACTGGACCTGCTCCAGGAGCTCCATGTTTCTCTTTCACTGAGGAGCCCAGAGCTGGACACAGCACTCCAGATGTGCCTCACCAGGGCTGAGCAGAGGTGCAAGATCACCTCCTTTGACCTGCTAGCAATACTCTTCCTGATTCACCCCAGGACACCATTTGCCTTCTTGGCCACAAGGGCACTGCTGACTCATGGAGAGCTTGTTGTCCATCAGGATCTGCAGATCCTTCTCTGAAAAGGAAATAGAATTTCAATAGAACTTCATAATGAATATGGATTCCACTTCAGCCCTATATCCATCATGGGGGGATTGAGAAACCCCTGGGAGGCCGGGTTTGTGTTCAGGGTGAGACCAGCCCTGGCGCAGAGTCTGGAGAGCAGTGCTCCTTGGAGAAGGATTCTAGCTTGGAGGGCTGTGGCTCGGGTGTCCTGAGTGGCACTAAGCATATTCCTGGTATTTAACAACCTAAGAAATAATTACTAGCTGTCTGCAGACCCCCAACAACTCTAAATGGCTGAGGAAGTAAATAAGGACCAAAGGGCAGTAACGCTACAACAGTTTTGTTCAACAGCTCTCTACAATTAAATCCCCCTGTACAAAGGGAAGGCAAGAAAACTGGAAATGAGCTGGTGAGTGAGGATCCCTGCAGTGAGCCATGCTTTAGAAATCACAGACAGCCAGTGACTATGGAAACCTTACACTATCCTAACAGGAATAAATAATTTAGGAAAGACCCATATTAAAGACTGAATTTCTCTCCTGGGCTCAGACAGATAGATGGACTTCTTCCCTTGGGTAGATAATTCCTGTCTTGTTTAACAAAGTGCAGCCCCATCCGGCATTTCAGCAAGAAGTAGCACCAGACACACAGAGCTTTTCATCTTCTCAGCAGCCAGTGCTTCACCCACACAAAATAAAGATAATATTGAATTAACCTCATCTGTAGTAGAGCATGTGCAAACAAGCATGCTTTAGCTGCCTAGCTAGCGAAAAATGAAGGTTTTTTTTCAGGATAAAAATGTATCTAGTAAAACAAGTGCACTGGCTTGTGCCTTGCTGTTGGTTACATGGCAGTCCAGTTGAAGCCCCTCCTGCCATCGCTGCTGCCCCTGGCTGAAGTTGAGATGGATGGGGATGGGCACCAAGGCATTGCTGAGTGCCTCTGTGCCTGCACAGCCCCCCTTGCCTGGCTCCAGGGCTCTGCTCCTGGCACTAAAGGATACTTGTGATGGGGAAGGGGAGAAGAGGCTGCTGCTCTCACGTGGTTAACATTTCATCCCTTGTGGCAGAGCAGGGGTCCAAGGGCAGAGGCCAGTGCCCACCATGTGTTGTCACTCAGGGATAACAGAACACCACCAGCAGCACAGTTTCTTTCCCAAAGATTCTGTCTCTCTGCAACACAATAGACTTACAAGCTACTTTTCTACAGATAAATTGTTTTTCTTGGACTACATGCATTAGTAGCTTCAGTGTGTGCTGCCAAATGAAGAGACAGGGGGGGAAAACCCTATGAATGCCAAGCAATCCATTTTAAAAAGCCACCTGCATGTAGGAAATAAGGGATCCAGGAGTGCCTGAAAGCTAAATCTTACCAAAGGAGAAGGCAACATGTAGAGTTTCAGCAAATTCTTACCTCTGTACTGGTTATCTTCTTTTCTCTTTTGAATTGCCCCTTATATCCCTGTCCACCTGCCCTTTTCCTTTTCCTTTTCCTTTTCCTTTTCCTTTTCCTTTTCCTTTTCCTTTTCCTTTTCCTTTTTTCTCCATCTCCTTCTCCTTTTCTCCCTCACATTTGCATTCTTAAAATAACAACCATAGTAACAATAAAAGTGCAAATGAAAGGAGGAAAGGTAGTTCTGGAAGGAGGGTGCATTTGACTCATCATGTAGCTCATTTACATGTTTTGCACTGCTCTGGGTTTCTCCAGCTGGACGCTTGCTGGAACAGGATGCTGGTAGCACTGGCCAGCTGCACTGAATTATCCCATTTTCTAAGTTTTAAGGCACTGCTGTAGTAAGAGCAGAGGTTGTGTTTTACGTATTACCTCCCTCCCATTTTCAACACACCCCATCCCAAAGGTTCTGCTTCTATTCCTCTGGGGAGTTAAATCCACAATGATCCTCCTCAGACAATAAGCATGGTGTTATTCAGGTCCCTGGGAAGGCAAGGAAGGGAGCAGCGGCACTGGGGGTTAAACAAATGGTGGTAGCATGAAGGCAATGGGAACACGGAGAGTAGAAGGTTGCTTGGCCTTGGGGAGCAGTTTCTGTAGGCCATTTTGAGGTAAGGATGTCAAGCTGCTTAAATGGGAGCAGCTGTCAGACAGTTCCTCATCCCAGAGGTTTGCCTGTAATGTTGGACTGAATTCCTTGATTAGGAAGTCCATTGCTGTGAAGGGACTAACTGGGAGCTTACATCGCATTTTTATTACCTGCAAAAAGCTGTTAAAACATTTCCTCCTGCAATTCCAATTTGTACAAAATTTTCAATATTCTCTCTTGAAGTAGATTAAACTGCATATAGAGTCCTTAAAAATCAAACATTGGGTAGTTTCCAAAGAGCCATAAAGCTAAGGTTGCAGGATGATAACAGTCATTTGTAAAAGTAAATATGATAAAATGAACAGCTGCTTGCATGAAGTAGCACCACAGACTTCCTAATGACTAGATCAGTTCATTTGGGGTTTCAAAATAATTTGAGTTCTGCTTGTCTGAGTGCTGTTAATTGATCAGAAAGTAAAGCTGATCACTGCTTGTTTTTCCCGTGACATATATGCTTTAATAAATGATTGCTTGCAACTCTTGCAGTGTTACTCATTATTGACTTCAGATACATCAGCTCGATGGATGGAAAAGATTGCTTACCAGAACCATTAATATCATTCTGAGGTTTTCTGAGGTTCTCTGCAGGACCTTTCCTCTATAACAAACTCCCATCAATGACCCAGCAGTTTTCAGAAAACTGCCAAAATGTTTTTCATTATAACATGTTGCAGGCAGTGCTTCCTAACAGAAGAATTTTCATGTGCTAATCACGTTCTTTTGGCTGTAGGTAACTAATAAATATATATCCTTGGATTTCGGTTGCTGGCAAAGGCTTATGACATTCTTGAAAATAGCACACACTTTTAGGTAACACTGGCATGTCTGAAACATTAACTTCTGTTTTCTGGACTTTCTTAGCAACTCTGCTCTTGTGGCAGCCTCCAGAGAAGAGACACTTGACTTAGGAAACCCTCTCTTCTTGGAAGAGTTCTCATACAAGTGTGAAAAACTTGCAGAAAACACATTTTTCTAAACTTCAATGACACTTGAGAAACTGTTGGATGGAAGACTGGGGGAGGATGGAATGAAATAGGGACAAGGAGAAAGGAAAAAGAAAAAGAGGCACTTAAAAAGAGAGGTAGGGGGAAAACTGCTGAAAAGGAAATGAGATAAGAAAATATGAAAGGAAAGCAGAAGAAGATGAAAAAATAAGTAGCACATATGTTTATTTTATAGGAAGTTGGCTGACAGGCTGAATTTCTGGTCTGGTCAGGGAATCAAAATTATGGTGGGATCTGGATGAAAAATGAATAGCAAATATCCTAAATTAAGAACTCAAGAGACTGAAATCTGTTTGTAAAACTGTTTTAGAACAACAAAATACCATATTTTAAGACTGAAGTTTGTTGACAAATAATTTGCAAGCAGAAAGCAGGCTAAATGTCTTGCATAAGAAAGGACTAGAAAATACTTGCTCAGAAACACTGATGAAGTGAAAGACCGTGTTCTGTTATCAACTCTTCTCATTTTACATTTCATGTGAAATAATGAGATAAATAACTTTATGCCATTAAAAATTATATCAGATTTTCCTCTCCTGAAAGCAACTGTACAGATATTTTTATGGCTGGTGCTGGTTGACATTATCTTGTAAACTTCTGGCATGACAAATGGTAAATTTATTTTTCAGGAGTGACTTCAGCTCCGCTTGTGATGGGAATGTGAGGATGGGGTAATAAGAGGAAAGGCTGTGTGGAAATGAGGGTTGGTACCTGGGAGTTTTGGGCAGTACCGTTGTGAGACTTACTGACCTTATGCTCCCTGGAAATATGACATCTTGGAGGAACCACACAACTACCGTAACATTTATTAAGAAGACATGGTCTTTTCAAAGTGCATCTGAGAATTATAGAGATTTTCTAATAAAGAGGATGTTTGAAGAGAAAAGAGGATGAGTATTGTATTTGATAGCAATATCAATCCCAAAAAAGTTGAAAGGCTGTGTGGAAATGAGGGTTGGTACCTGGGAGTTTTGGGCAGTACTGTTGTGACACTTACTGACTTTATGCTCCCTGGAAACATGACATCTTGGAGGAACCACACAACTACTGTAACATTTATTAAGAAGACATGGTCTATTCAAAGTGCATCTGAGAATTATAGTGATTTTCTAATAAAGAGGATGTTTGAAGAGAAAAGAGGAGGAGTATTGCATTTGATAGCAATATCAATCCCAAAACAAGTAATTGACTCTGCTGTTATCATCCTGGCATGAAAAGAAGCATCTTTCAGAGTCTTGACAAAAAATAAAAAGTGCTGGGTTTAAAATTGGCTATTTTTGTTATTCAAAATGTATCAGAGGGGATCCTAAAAATGGGACAATCTCTCAGGACACTGAATTTACCCACTGATGCATTTGTGGTCAGGAAGGTGGTGCTACAGGGAGCTAGGGAGCTGGTGACATTGGGACCAAGCCAGCAGTGGGGACTGAATTATGGAGCCAGTCCATCCCATACCTGGGTGCAGCCCAGCCACGGCACTGTGGGATGGCTCAGCCCATTGGTGTATGACAGCATCTAAGTTTGGGAGGGATAAAAACTGCCCCATGGAGCTCATCCAAAAGGATGCAACCTTAATACCTCAGAAACTCTTATCTCTTCTTTGTCTATTGTCTCATATTTTACCTTACTGTTGGTAATGGTAAGACAGTGCTAGGCTTTCCTACACTGGATATAGTCTCAGGGCAGCAGTGTGGAATTTTCACCCTAAAATTAATCTGGGATAATTCCTGGGCATCCCTCATTGAAAGCCTCTTTCCCTGATTTTAGCCCATTTTTATTCTATCAGCTTCAAAGGAGATGTGCAGTCCTGACTGGCATCACTGGCTCTAGAGCAGAAATGCACCCCTCATTTCTAACAGAATGGTCTCCATATTTCATCATAAAGTCTTCTACTAGGAAACTGATTGCTTGCATGATAGCACTCTGATTTATAAAATCTGTGAGAAGGGGTATCTGTCAGAACAGATCTGTGGATTTTTTCTAATCTATAAATCAAGCAAAGCAGTGAGGAGGTGAGGAAAAGCTTTAACTCAGCATGATGTTTCCACAGAAATAGAAAAATTCAACACTGTAAACCACAAACTGATCTAGTATGTGCTGCATGCCAGGCTTTCTTACAAGGTGGGTTAGAGCTCCTATACATCTCTGGATCATGGTAGAGACAGGTAACCACTCTGCTATACTTCAGGCAGGTTTGACATGTCAGTGGGGAGAAGGCAGCTAAAATAACAGCAATGTGCTTTAAAAACATCAGTGCTGCTGCCCAGATCAAGGGTGTATGCAGAGCAAATGGCAGTGACGGTGTTTAACTGGTTACCTTTTGTGAAGGTCTTTGTGTCTTTGCAAGAAACTCTAGGAGGAGCAGAGGCACTCAGAGAGAAGGCAGCAGTATTGGTCCAGCAAGGGAAGCTCTGACTCAATATAACCAGGAAAATAAGAGAAAAAACAGTAGGAGGGTGGTCATTAACTGCCTGGGCATTCCTTGCATTACTTTAGAGCCCACAGAAACAGAACTTAGCCAGGTCTTGGTGAGGAAACAAAGTTGCATTGAAGCCATCTGACTCTACCACAATATTGTCTCATTGATGATGTTAAACTGCAGTCTGGAGTCTGGTCAACAGATTGGTTGAGCAAGTTGTAAGAGCTCAAAAGATCAAAAGCATAAACAGAGTGTGAAGAAGTAATGAGATTCAGATATCCTGGATTCCCACCATTAGCAGGATATTCCAGTTCATGGTTGGTTTAAAGCACTGCTGAATTCACAAAAACAGAGAAGTGTTGAAGTTGGTCTCTGACAATAACGTTGTCCAACCTCCTGCTCATGCAGGACCACCTAGACCAAATTTCCCAGGACTGTGTCCAGAATTTCCAAGGAGACTTCTCAATCTCTCTGGGCAACCTGTGCCAGTGCCTGGCCATTCTCACAGAGAAAAAGTGTTCCCTGATGTTCAGATGGAATTTCCCATGTTTTGGGCCTTTTGCCCCACCAAACACCACTGGAAAGAGCCTGCCTCTGAGCTCTTTGCACCCTCCCTTCAGGTATTCATACACATTGATGAGATCCTCTCTCCCCCAGGATGAACAGTCCCAGCTGTGTCAGCCCTTTCTCACAACAGAGATGCATCAGTCCCTTAGTGATCATCCCAAGGTGATGGTCACTTACTGCTGCAGAAGCACTGGCACTGCAGTATGGCCTAACATGGACAGGCTGCCATCTGCTACACTGCAAGGTAGGGACCTACATTTAATGTGTCTGAAAAATGAGCTATAGTTCAAGAGTTGCATGTCACAGAAGTGTAACAGTGTGCTCTGTGAAGAATTTCCTTTCTGCCTCTTGCAGTCATTAATTTCATGCATGGTAATCAAGGGCCTGCCTGAGAGAAGAGCTGAATTGTGATTCAGCCAGAACTTGTGCTCCATTATTACCATATGTTCTATTATTACCAAAATATAGAGCCTGCTCTGGAGTTAAAACTGTTTCTGTGCATCTGGATGGAGATAAAAAATCAGGGGAAAAAGAGTACCTATTCAGTAACTAATTCTAAAAAATTCTGTGAATATTGTTTTTTCAGAAAGAATTCTTAAACCAGTTACATCTTGTATTCATGAAAAGATTACCACCAGCATGCAATTGAGATATATAAAATCTTAATCACTTTATCATTTATAAATATGATTTGAGATTTTCATTACACAAAATTTCATAAAATACAGGTGAATAGTTTATCACTTACATGATCCAGCCAGAAACAGAGATTTCAAAGTGAATTGTAAAAGCTAATTTTATTTGGACTTTTTAAACAGCAAGAAACATTTTAATATATGATCCTCTTAAGTTCTTCCTGATATTCCAAAACATAGACAAAATAAGTACTACCAGTTAGTTTGGGGCATACTAAATCTGAGAGAGGAAAGGGGAAATTCTGACACTGGCCACAAGTTAGTGTTAGGGTTGGTGTTCAGGGATCCACCAAGGCTACAGCTCCAGGGGCTGGGGCTGGAAAAGGGATAGAGCACGACACTGCACTAACATTGATCTCCACGTCTGTCTAAACCAGACCCCCCATGGAGCCTGGGGCTTCAGCCTGCAAATTCAGGTTAGGGTTAAGGTTAGGCTTCAGAGAAGCAGAAAACCCGTATCTCTAGGGACACTGGGCCTGGAAAAGTTATGACATGGAGAGCATGGTACTGCACCAACATTTATCTCTCCACATCTTTCTCTTCTAGGCCACCCATGGAAGCTCAGGATCTGTCCGAAGCTGCCATTAGGGTTTAGGGTTCTGGTGCAAGGAGGGACCCATCTGTCTAGTAAAGGATGCATCTTTATTGGATGAGCTTCTGCAAGCAGACAGTGGTGGCTTTGATTTGTCACTGTCTATTCCCAGACAGAGAGTCTACCAACTTACAGCAGCAATCTGCAGAATATCAAACAGAAGAGACAAAATAATGGCTTTCCTTTACTTCATCAAAGTCTTTGGTCTGATCTTGTTACGCTTGCAGGAAAGGGAAGTGTACATTATATTTTAATGATTTTTTTCTTGATAGCATGTTCTGTATAAACAAGGTGTACATAGCACAGCCAGCTTTTAAACCATTACTGGTCTGAGTAGAACTTGATTACCAAAATACAATTTTAACCTAAAAGATAAGGAGGCGGCTTTGCAATGGCTCATACACTTACGTGTTTCATAAGTGTATGACTGTAGTTTATTTACCCGGATTTTCAATCTGATCAATATATTTCTTGTTAGAGTTGACATTTACTCTAAGAGATCCCAAGCAAGATCCTTGAGAGAGACACAAAAGGAGAGGAGTGGGAGCAGTGGGTGCTACTGAAGACCATGGCAGAACTCCTCACTAGCCCTTCCTGAGAGGGGATATGACCTTCTTATGAAGACTTTGCCTCTTACCAAGGCAGGAAACCAAGCAGATTTTAGGTGGAAATTGGCTGAAAACTGGGGAGGCTGGCCCCAGGAGTAATTGTTAGCACCAGTAACCATGGATATTTACATCCTCTCTCATGTGTGCTCTTTCCCTAGCTGCTGTGCCTCCTTGAATTTCATTTGCAACACTGTAGATCCCATTTTGCTGTCTTTGGGAAAGCCTGTGACTCGTGTCCTCTGGGACACAGAGACTGCTTGATTTGTGACTTGACCTCACATGCTGCTTGTTACGAAGAAGAAAGGCTGTGAAGTGGTGTGCTCTGAGAAGAGCTCTTGAATTCTTGCATTTCATAGGGATTCAAGAAGTGTAGATACCTGGTAGGGTTTATTGACCACATTCGTGGCAGCCCCCAAGGTGTGGGGTGGAGATGAGTTCTCTCATCTTAGTAACTTATGACTTGGTAAGTCCCCAAGGTACTGCAGAGGGTGAAGGGAAATCATGCTCCAAGAGGCAAAAAAAATGTATCTGTATGAACTGCTTTTAATTTGCTTCCTTAGGCCTTTATAGCACAAAAGGAAATGCTCATTTAGGCACACAATATTTATAGGAAGATTGCAAAATCTATTAAATACTTTCTGTTCTAAATTAAGATGGACCAAAGTGCAGTGTCAATTTTTTTTCTAGATTTTATATTTAATTAATTCTTCATTTGTCTGTTTATTTCTGTTTCTTGAATGTTCACTGAGTACATTAGGAAACTGTATGAAATGTATTAACTGAAAACATCCATCTCTGACAAAACGTTATGATATTAATTCATAGCTTCCCCCTTTACTGGAACTGAGGCATTTCTCATTTTCTTCATAGAATAAGTAAATAAGAAACAAAAAATAAAGAAAATACTATTTACAAATTATCAAATAACATTTCATCTAAATTCAGCTATGTGAAACTACTCATATATTTAAAATTATGTGCACAGTCAAGCACACATCTAAACTTAGGCCTAGAAAATATGTGCACTCCAAAACTCTCCCAAACCTGGAGCTGTCTTTGCAGCCTGCCTGGTGCCCAGCTCCTTCCTTTCCTTTGTTCTGCCTTCCCCCCAGGAGATTCTCCTGACTGTGAAGGCTTGTGTGCTCCTGTCCTGAATTACCCCCCAGCCTACTGAGCTGGAAACCCAGGATGGTCAGCATCTTGGTGGGTAATGCCCATTTGCATTGAGTCAGTGCCATCTCAAAACGTTTTCCCCAGTATGATTTTTCCATGTTTGCAGTGGATTCAGGCAACATGTGCAGGATTTTCTTTAAGGTATGATTAGACATGTAAAAAAGTGAGTGTGAACTGGAGGGTCACCTTAAAAATTTGTGGCACTGACAATCATTCCAAGAAGATTTAGAAATTCGAAATACCCCTAATATCTACCACTAGGTTGCAATCTGAGCTGAGGGGAGGTGTTTCTTTAAAGTAAGAAACAATTATGAACTGCATCTCTACCTAATGCTACTATTATTTTTCCACATTGAAATGCCATGTTGTCTCCCAACAGGAATGACTGATTAAAAAATGTGGGATTTATTTTTGTCTCCAGTTTTGAAACACATCACTTCTGGACTCATTCTTTTTTTTTTTTTTAACTTCTGTGTGTGGGCTTGCTATTTAAAAGGAGGTGAATGAATTAAACTTGGCACTTATTTCCCATTTGTCATGCCTGCTGCTTTGAGAAATACTATTTCCCTGCAGTTTTGAAAAAACTCTCTCTGATTAAAGGGGGTACTATTTTGTTTCTTTAACTGCAGTTTCCACTGACTCATTTTATTCTGTAGTGTGCAGAAGATGG
Organism: Passer montanus; assembly: GCF_014805655.1. NCBI lineage: Eukaryota > Metazoa > Chordata > Aves > Passeriformes > Passeridae > Passer > Passer montanus. The sequence continues at coordinate 17,892,992 of NW_024357613.1, read as the reverse complement.
TCAGCATTTTGTTAGAAGAGATCAGCATTTTACACAATTAGACAATGTCTTGGCTCATCAAGAAGGTGAAGGTCCCAAACCTCTGCCTATACTGATATATTTTGAAGTATTTGGCTAGTTCTGGTTGTGTATTTTGTGTATAACCCTTACTGTATGCATAATAAGAATATGTGAAAATTTGCACATTTAGAAGTTCTGAACTTCAATATTGCCTGTCTTAAGCAGACCTAATAAAAAGCTACTATTTGACATCTTCTCTTTCTTCCTCTCCTCCCTGTGGCTTTCATAATTAGAAGTGTTTTTAAAAGTGAAATGTGCATTTTCAGACAATATTTCTTAAATTATGTGTGTTTTGATGTTGCTTACATCCTCCTTTCCTGTTTGTTTCTGAATATTCAACTTTACTGCAAGTTTCCTCTTTCTCCTGTGCTTGTGTTGTTTTTGCTTCCCAATCTCTATTGTAAACTATGTACCCTGGAAAATCTTTTCTTATGGTATGCACTGACACAAGTATCATAGATTTATAGATGAGTATCTGCCTACAAACTTACAACATGTTCATCATCAGTTTTGCTTTATCTGAGACATTTGAGTAGGTATTCAGAAATTCTGAATAACCCATATGACTTTGGGTAGATGCCCTGAGGATGCATATCCAAATAGCTGTGCTTTTGCTTATGCCGCCTCAAGCAAGTCACAGAAAGAATCTTAATATTAATAATAAAGTTAGAAATCAGTGTCAGTCCTCAGTGAGACCTTGCTTGAGCAGTGAAGCCCTGTCAGGAATTTCCTGAGGGCAACAGCGAGGTGAGTCTGGCAGCACCAGCCTTGGAGGACATCAGGGATGGCCACTAAGCTGAAGACTGCTTGACAGTGCAGGCATGGGGGACTCTGACTGGCACCCTCTGCATGCTGGGCTGGTGCTCTGCCACCAGCTTTGGGCTCTGCCCCTGCCCCTCAGTGCTTTGCTACAGGCAGTGCAGCCTCCCTTCCCAGGGGAAGACCCAAATGTGAGTTCCTGGGTTCCTGTCCTGGGCCAGGCTGCCTGCCAGGGCAGGCAGAAGGGGGTTCAGGTACAAGCTTTTTCTTCTGGCAGAAACTTCCCATAAACACCAGCACCTGGAGCGTCTCCAGGTGGCTGCCATGGCACCAGGTGCTCCACAAATACCAAGTATCCCAAAAATGCTACAGCCATGTCCATCCCCCAGGTTAAGCTGGATGTGAGAAGCCCCACAATCATCCCCATCTGTGGGACACACTCTTTGGGAAACTTTCTGCTTTGCCCTGGGTCAGCAGGTTTTCCAGATGGATGCAGCCAGCAGCTTTCCCTATTTTTGAAAGGATCCCAAAGAACAATCTTTAAACATTTCTCTTTCCACTTTCTGCTTATCAGCTGTCTCACACATCAATCCCTCCTGAACTTTTGTCCTCTATTTTTATCACATACAATATTTGTCTTGACTTATGTAGAGTGCAGGCTGTCTCAGGAAAGGAATGTGCTTTATCTGCTTGCAAGAAATGGCTGTGGAAATCTATGGCACCATATAAATGCTTTGTAATACTAATAACACAAAATGTGTGTGAAGTTTGTGTGGTTTATGGTTAATAGATTTCATGGTGACTAAGTTCTTTCTATCACTTCAGATGACAAACACCGTTCTTAATGCTCTCAAAGCATCTCAAACCCCTCCTTCAGTTTCTTGTATTTTCATAGGAAGATAAGGCAATGCATCTTTTTTATTTTTATTTTTTTAACATGGGAGCCTGAGGGGAGGACAAAGTGTTGCATCTGAGCTGGATGTATCAGCAGAAATCACCCAATAGAATTTTTAAGTGTTAGTGATGAGAAAGATAGAAATCATGAGACAAAAAACCTGAGGTCATGTTTTATTTATACCACTGTAAATCAGGAATCAATTTTCTAGTGAAAAATTGTCCAGCACAAAGTGTTATCAGACTTAGGCCCATAAAGACCTCAACTGTAGGCAAAGCTTGCAAAGGTCAATGAGGAAGAACAGGGAATTGTAGGAGAAAGAAAAGAAATATGAAATATCTATTATAATAAAGATGGCTGGAAATGTATATAGTAAGACAAATTAATTGGAGCTGTATCTATTGCAGGAGGGGTATTGTATCTTTGGTATTGCCAAAGCATAACAGCCAAGAAAGATATGGACTTAAAAGTAGAACTTACAGAAAGGATAGGCCAGGTGATGTGGAAGTGTCATTTAGCCAAAGAATAATCTTATGTTTGATGAAAGAATATTAGAGCTTTATATGCCACAGAAGACACTGACCAAAGTTGTGATAAGAAGGAGAGACGTATTAAATTTACTTTTAATTGGTTCTCAATAGAAACTTACATGAAATTATCACACCTCCACAAGTTATAGCAAGTCACTGCCACAGGCTGTTTTTCAGTAATTTTTCTGCATAATAATTTCTGTATAATGCAGCAGTAATTAAAATAATTTCTCTGCTTACTGAAGTATCCTTGCTCTTGTGTATTTTTCATAATTAAAGGACAGGCATGTCAATAGTAGATGTCCTTTATAATACAGTTTAGTATTACTTAGATACCCCTGCTCAAAGCTGATAACATAAAGGCAGTAACATGGAACATTTATTTCAGAATATATCTTCTCTATGCCTCAATATCAAGAGCTTATTTTTCTAGTATTTTGTGCCAGAATTCATCAACCAGATGTTTAAAAATATGATGTTTAAATTTTATGTTTTATAATTCCCAATGATAGGCTGTTGCTATATCCCTTGTTTTTTAGAAATTCTCCAAAAGCTCTGACTGACAGCACTAGAAATGTTAACTGCATATTTAAAATCATATTTATTGTAGGTAGAAAGTAAGAAAATTTTCCTTTTAATCTATTCCATACTTGTTCAGGTATCTGTTTCTCTGTTAAGGTGCAGTTTTCATTTTCCATCCATTGAGCCTTTGGCCACTTCTTGGAGTCAGCAAACAACAGAGCTTACATGAAACACTAAACTGAGACAGTAATCTAATTCTTCAACAGACAGTAGTGATCTTTGCTACTGGCATTCTCAGAATCAGTGACTCTCTGGCGGGGGACACTAAGCTCAATACACAGTCCTGTTATCAGTCCCCTGAGCCAGACACGCCACTAACAATTTTTATTAATTTATGTCTGCATTATGGTACTACTGCTAATTATAGGGTCTACAAATTGTGGTTTTACTATCACTTTGCCCCCTTTACTACCTGCAATTTTCAGCCTGTCCATAATTCTTCCTGATTCCTGTTCTAAACTGGCTTTAACACAAGACCCCTTTCTTGTCATATACAGGCTCAAATTTTCCAGTTGTATAGTCAAAACTTCCTGGGCATTTTTCTGTCAGATTTATTTGCCTGTAGCACCTGATACATCAGAAATGCAGAGGAGGATTTATATGGACACTTACCCTTGCATGCTTCCAATTAGTGTTTACAAACTGGGATTTTACAGGGCTAATTAGATAAGGAGTAAGACATACAGACACTTCGAACCACGGATAAGATTCAAATTGAAAGAATCATCTGTGACTTCTTTTGGACCATGACTTTAAGAGATTGTCATCCAAACTGATGCTTAGGAGTAAACAGAGAGTGTACCTCCAAGCAGCCAAATCTCTACCTGTAATAACTGAATAGATACTCTCTCTAAATATGTACCCTGTAGATAGACACACACCACAGCTCAAACAAATCCAGGGAAAGCAGAAAGCTGACGGGCCATCAGAAAACACAACATCAGTCTCCCAAGGGGTGTATTTGTAATAAACCTTTACCTCAGGTGCTCCTGTCTATTGGGAAAGCAAATGGAGAATTCAGTTCATTCACTGCCAGCACAGAGGGAAACTTATCTTAATCTTTGGGAAGGTGTTTTTATACACCAGTCTAATCCATTGTTGTCTCCCTGCTCCTACAGTGCAGCTTGTATCAATACATCATGCAGATTTTTTCCTTCTACAGCTCTGAAAGCAAGCTTCTGTGCACACTGCATGTTGATCTGAGGGGAATGACTTTTCCAGGAGGTCAGGACATTTTAAAATGTTTTTGACTTACTCTCATTCAGAGCAGTGGCAAGATGTCTTTGATCCCTGGGGAATGAAGGTAAACCCCAGCATTTCTGGCAAAGAAATTAATGACATAGAAATTAAATGCATCATAAACTTTAAATTTTCCTCCAGTGATAATTTTCTTGGGAAATCACATACTGTGCCTGGCCCATTCTTACATATGCTTTACATGAACAGAAATGGTCCACTGTCCTCATCCAAATTGTACAGACAGGTGTCAGTACATGCAACAGCCATAAAGGGGCTGAATTATCACAGGGTAATAAAAAAGGTGTGAATGGGCTTTTTTTTTTTTAGCATAATTGCTACAATCAGATTTCCCCTAGCCCTGAGCAGCTTACATACATACATATATTCCAACCTTGTGTCACCCCTGGGTTTTGTCTGTGATCCCTGCTGGTGCTTTCTCCATGGTTTTGGCTGCTCCCAGGCAGAGTCCCTGCCTGCTCTTTGGGGCTCTAGGGACCCCACACTGCTCTGCTGCTCTGTTCAAAGTCTCACTGTGGAGGAACCAGGCTCTCTGGTGCACCTTATCATTCTGCCACAGCACAGTGTTATCAAAGCAGGGATTTTCTGTGCCCAGCAAAGAAGGCACAAGCTGTGGTCATTAGCTCTATCAATATACCAAAGCAAGCAAAACAGTGCAGAACTACAAAGAGTGTTTGTTTTTCTGTATCAGAGCATTATGATAAAATATGCATCCTCAGTTATTAGATAGCTCATGAATAAATATATTATTATGCTAGGCATCACACGCTTGCTCTGTTAAATGCAGTCTCCAAGTTATTGTTCTTAAGACCATGAGTTTCAAGTTATGTGATGATTTTATGCAGAATCAGCTTAGAGGGAGAGGGAATTGCATGAGCAGCAAAAAAGTTTGCTCTCTGCTGGAGGTGCTGATTTGCATCTGTCCCTAAAGCAAAGATGACCTCTGGGAAATAGGGATTTTCTTTTTGATACAATTCCTGCAAGAAGAATTGCCTTGCATGCCTTCTGGCTTCTTCTCAAGATCACGGATTTGTGTAAATAAGGCGAGTCAAACTATATCCACAGTGCAGCTTGCATTGTAATGTAGAGATACTTCAGTAAGCTTTAAAAAAAAAACTAGCTCAGCTCCTGAAAGCTGTCTGCTGCTGTTTAATCTGGTTGTCAGCTCTGTAGAGGTCTGCTGTGGGTAACAAACAGACCTGGCCTGGAGCTGAAATGCAGATTAAGCCAGGGCAGAAGGAATGCTTCCAGGACTTGGGGTAGCATCGTGGTGCTTATCCTTGAAGAAAACTGCACCCCTGACATCTTCACTCCTTAGAGGCTGCTTGCATGGTGATTCTGTTCTGGAGCAAAGGCACAATGCCTCAGCACAAGACCTGAGACTTAGGTAGAGACAGCTGCATGTTAAGGTTCAGCTCTATTAATTTTCTCTTCCTTCTTTCAGGCTAAGGAGCACTGGCGCATTAAAACAAGAGGAAGCAAAGTGTTTGTAAATAAAGTAAGGTTAATGCAGAGAGAAGGAATTTATGTGCAATCAAAACAACAACAAAAATTAAAAAGCCAGGTGAAGCAGAGCACCTTTGATCAGGGTTCACATTTTTCTGTTTTTTAACATATGATATTTTGGGCTCTCCTATGCTTTTGGAAGAACTGCAAGATTATTGTTATCATCTTTTGTGAAGTCCTGCTTAAAAATTCTCCTTTTCCTCTGCATGGTATCAGGGCAGCAATCAGTATTGCTATTTTCTTGGACTGAATTATATGTTTGCTGTCTGTACTAGCCTGAGGAGGCTTTGTGAGTTATTTGCAACAAAATGTGTAATTTCATACCTCTTAATTCTTTCCCTTTAGGGCTGGAAAAAGGTAACAACCATTTCTCCACAATATGATCAGCAGCCTCACAGGTGATGGGGAGACTGCTGTTCCTTGTGATCTCTAGTTCCCACTGTGGTTCTGCATAGTTTCTTTCTGAGGCAGAGACAGGGTTTTCTGGGATTCTAAGTCATACCCACATTTTTCTTCAGGTTCCTTGTGGCACTGGAATTGGTTTCCAACTGGCATGTATCCTTATTTTGAATTTTCTGTTGACTGAAACACAAGAGAGGACAACTTGTGCTTCCCTGCTGCTGCTCAGAAGTATAGCCGTAAGTACAGGCACTGAATTCGGACTGTGCTCTGCTCCCCAAGGCGCCTCCGTGGGAAAGGCTCTGTGCCCAGCCTGAATGAGTTCCCACTTTCCCTTGAATCGGGGCATTACAAAGATTTCTTATTTCTAAAAATTACAATTATTCTGGGTTTTTGTTTTGTCTCTAACCTGTGGCCCAAGCAGCTAGTCCTGGCTAGCTGAGCCCTAGGAGAAACAGAGGGAAGCAGCTCTTAGACAACTGGATTATATTGTTCCAAAAGCACAACTAAATGTATTTTGCACAAATGACTTGATTTTTTCCCCCCAGTGTTACCAGTCCAGGATTTAATACATGCCTTGATCACTTCTCTTTGGCACATGCAATAAACTTAAGCAAGTCCTTCTACATTGCTGTCCATCTAAGACTGACCAAAAAAAAATGGAAATAAAAACGTTCACCGTTTCCTCAAAAAATTATAATACTTTAACATTTGCCATTTTGTTGCCTTCAACTCAAATTCTGCCTCCTTTTCAAGGTTTCTTTTTACACTGATAAAAATTCTGGGAATATGCTACCCCAGACACCTGCTAAAAGCCTTAATTGCCCTCTATATTCTCATCCTACAGCAGCTGTGGCAACCAGCGATTCACATTTTGGCTGGGCCCAGACAGGTTTGGGGATTTTTTTAAAGAAATTAGATTGACTTGAACGCTGTTTGGCTCAAGTGTTGGCTCCACTGCATTTCTGTCGAGCATTTTACAACCACGCCTGTCTTTCCCAAACCCTCCCTAATTTGTATTCTATTTGTGTAGGAATTTTCCTACCCCAGGAAGTCAGAGCAGCCACCAGCCAGTCTACCCTTCTGCCTCCAGCAGCACATTTTGCCAAAGCATTCAGGGATGCTGCATCATACTTTTTCACAATGCGTGTTGGAGGGCCCCTCACTATGCATATTTCAGTAACGTGAAGAATATCTTAACATAGATGAATGCATAGAAGTGCAATTTCTCCAGAGTCTGGCTGCCCTCTTCTCCTCACCCTGTCGGTGTTCATACTCCTTGTAAAGCCCTATGCAGTCAGCCATACAGGGAAACAAAAGGATACAACCTGTACCTGCCAACCCTGGAGCTATTTTCGTGGCCCTTTATTTTCATGCCTCCAGGAAAGCATCACTGAACACCTCCAAGGGGTGGTGGTGCTGTCAGACACGCTCCGTTCAGCACTCTCCTCCTGTCACTTCCCACTGAACCTCTGACCCAGCTCATACACCTGGGCTTCATTATTCTCCAATTCAATGAGATCTCACTGTTTTCAGACCAGACGTTAGCTCATCCTTCCATGGTAGTTCAGTGAGGATGATGAAATACAGCAATTGTGAAGAGAAAAGGCAGCAGGGAGGTGAATTCCTTCCCCTTGGTGTGTCCTGCCAGCTTCTAGCAGCTGGCAGCTTAGTGGCATCCTGGGCTGGAGTTTGTGTCTGAAATACGGTGTTTGATAGGCAGCAATAGTCAAAACCCCCATCTGTTCTGCAGAGCAGGGGTCGAGCATATGGCTGTGGCTCTAGGTTGCTATTCTATAGCACCCCCATCATTGCTGGGGCGTGGCTTCAGGGTGAAGAACAGCTGATCTCGCCCCTGGAAGTGTCATTTTATTTCTCTCTCTTCCTCCAAGGCTTTGGAGGAGATCAGCACCTACAGACCCTGCCCTCTCTCATCCCTGCCTGTGCATTCCTGGTTCTTGGAGAAGGCAGCTCTGAAAAGAGCAAACACTGTTGGCTGGCAAATGTGTCCACCACCTTGTCTTTGTTCTGGTGGACGTGAGGAACTAAGTTGAGGCAGTAAACCCCTTTTTGTGGGTAAAGCACCTTCTCTTTTTGTATACCTATGTTATAAATATTGCTGCTGGCACGGTGCATTCTTATTCCTTGACCCTTGCTTTCAGTAATTGTTATCTCAGCCCAGAGTCTCTGCCTTTGCTCTTCTCTGACTGGAAGGGGAGGAGGAAAGGGGAGTGGCTTATTTGAACCTGTATTTGGTTGATACAACCTGGAGAAGGCTTAGGGGAAACCCATCAAACCTCATGGAAGGGTACAGAAGACAGTCTCCTGGAGAGTTCTTGGTAACAAGTCAGGAGGCAATGCTTACAAGCTGGAACATGGGATGTTCATCATGAGGGTGGTCAGACACTGGACCATGTTGCACAGCAAAGTTGGGGAATCTCCATCCTTGGAGGTTTCAGCTCTTAGCTGGGAAACTCCCTGAACCACATGGTCTGTCTGGACCTGCTTTGACCAAGGACTTGGACTTGATGACCTTTAGAAATCCCTTCCAACATAAACTATTCAGATTCTATGAATGATAAGTTTCTTCTTAAGTCCTCAACTATGTTCATGATTACAAGAGTTCTTGGTTGTTTAACTGTTCCTCTTGTGGAAGTCACTTGGTGCCTTCCTCTCCATTTTTGTATCATTTCTAGTTCTCCTTGGGAGAGGTGGGTGATGTGCACCCAAAAGTATGTTAGTCCTGGAGAAAATGAATCACTTTATCCTCAGATCTTGAGCTGGTGCTGGTCTCTTTTTGGTACTGGCACTTACTGTTTATGATCAGTTTCAGCAACACATGGTTCACATAAAAAAAAAGACATGAAAACATACAGAAAAAATCCAAGACCTCCTCCTTGAACAGGCCCACAGCCTATTTTTGGCAGAACTGACAGCACATTAACCACCAGTCTTCAGTTTTGACCTCACAATTGCAAGAGGATGTGAAAATATTCTGCATGGAGGCATCCATGTACAACTTTCTGGTGCTTTGCAGCTTTGAATTCTTCCATCGTCTTCTTTCACTTTTCATGAGAAGCTGCACATCAGAGTCATCACACACCTGGACACTTATAGGACTTAAAAAGCACAATTCCCTGTCTCAAACACTGTCAAGGCTGCAGAAGGAACTTGCCATAAGATAAGCCACCACAGTGACAACTTGAGATAAGCACAAAAGGGAGGAACTTGTGACAGGAGAGCACTAATTCCAGGCCTGACAGAGGTGAGATCTGTCTAGCACAACCTGCTTAATGCATTTGGACAAAAATTCCCACTGACTAAACTGTGGGGAAGGAAGCAAATGTTTAAATGCATATCACCAGTCAAAGATGACCCCAGGTTATGGGAATGGCATCTGAGACCACCCTGTGGAAACCCAGAACTTGGACTGTACGAAGGTGATACCCCAAGAACAGCTCCAGGAAACCCACCACTGAGAAGCCCAGGGTATAGAAGGATAAATAGGATGCTGCTGGATCCATGGGTTGTGACTATTTTCTGCTTGGTCTCCCTCCCTCTCTGTTCTATTTATTTTATCTCTCTGCCTTACATTTATTAACTAATTGATAATTTTATTGTTAACCTATTGTTGGCTTTGGCAAATGGTCTCTTTGCACCTTAATTCAGGCAGAGGCATTTCTCACTAACTGGATGCTAACAACACTGGCAGTCATCAAGGGCTGAGTTAGGCTGGGTGTCCACACTTGTTTCACCACATGGAGGAACCATGACATGTTCCCTGTCCTGTAAAGTCCTTTTACTAGACATGGTCTTAAGTGCCCTATGAGCTTCCCATACATCCTACCGTGTTTCCTTTTTTCCCATATATGTTATATAAAGGACACTAAAGGCAGAACATAACTCAAGGCTATCAAAGTGCAGATGTCTGCATGAATGCCTTCCCAGGCACAGTAAATAGTCTGAGTTCCCAGAGGGACATTGAAGGGCTCGGTACAGTGGGCTGCTCATGAGGGTTAAATGCCATTTGGGAACTCCTGTCACAGCCCACAAAGTGCATCCAGAAGCCGCTCCTCTGGTGTGAGGCATCACCAAAAGCTTGTGTAATTTTGAACAGCCTTATGCAGATGGACCAGATGCCCTGAGGCACCTCAGGTATTACTCAGTACTTGTGTGTTACCTCCTATCTCTAGCTTTCTGCCTACATTGACTACTTTTACTAGTGGCTTGTTCAGTCTTTCCTCAGACAGGCACCAAGGGATGCTGGAGGCTCATTGGCTTTGACTGGCAGTCCAGAGAGAATGCCTAGTGAGAAAATGCCACTGTCCTGATGCATGAAGCATAGACAAATACCTTCCATTTCTTTCAGCTGTTCAAGAGTTATAGTTGGAGGAAAATTTTTATGCACATACTGATTTAAATCCTTCTGATACCATGCATCAATGAAGAATCATGTCTTTTTACATATATTCAGCATTATATTTCTGATTCTTTAGCTCTGATGTCTCCAGAGTAATGAATCCATCCTCTTTTCTTACTTTTGCCTTACATAAGAATAATGCCCTTAAAGGTGGCAATCACATGGCAGATGTTCTTTCCAGGTTTGCCCTGTGCTCTGCTAGCAGATCCCTTCTTCCCTGGAATATATTCCCACATCTCTTTGTGTCTCTGGTTCCTGGCTTCTCATATGAGGACATGCTTTTAAAAGACCCAGGGACAGACATGTTTCCATCAGAGGAATGCAGACATTTCCCCTGTGTGTAAGCTTTATTCTGTTTTTTCACCTGAGGCTTCCATCCCACTTCAGAGGTGCTTGACTTCTCAACCTCCATCCTGAACTTTAGCCATTTGCCTTCTATTCCCTGTATTTCTTTTAACATTAGTATCAGTGCTTTAGCACCATGTTGGTTTTACTCAGTTAAAAAAGAATTAAAACTCCACTTGCTTCCAGGCTCTATCTCCCTGCATTGTGTCCATGGCAAAAAGGTTTTCAGTGAAATTGATGGTGGGTTTTTCTTTTTCCGTATAGTCTGTGCACCCTTATAGAGGCTTTCTATAAACTCTCACTGAACACTCTCACTCTGCCATAATTCTTGTATTATTTTCCAAAGGTCAGACCTTGTCATAGCTTGTGGTGTTGGCTAAAAGAAATCCAGATTTCTGAAAGTTCCAGCTTCAAGATTTGCTTCCTTTTTATTAAGGTATGTGACTCTTGGCTGTCAAAGAGGTACCACATTTTGGAGGCTTCATACCAGACTGGACTTCAATTTTACTTGGAAATATCTAAGCTTATTCTGTTGAGAATTAATCCTGTGTCTTATTGGAATTCTGCTTTAAATCTTTTGCTCCAGTTCCCCATCCTGATGTCTCTGCTCAGGAATATAAATTGCTAACATTATAAGATGTGATGCACAATCACAAATCTGACACAAAGTCTGTTTTGTACTCTGCAAGCAAATCTGACACTTCATTTCACCACTATTCCTCTTTTTTTTTTTAAATGCAGTAACATGATTTCATTATCAGTCTGAGTTAATTGCAAGCTATTAAAACCAGAAAATGCTTCAGAACCAGCAAAAGTCACAACTGTAGTCTTTTAGTGTCTTAGCATCTGTAGTCTTTTTCTGCACCAAAGTCAAACCTTCTCCAGTCATGTTCCACATTTCTGGATAATTTCACCAGATATTTTTAAAATCTGTTCCATTCTTCTTCTGGGAAATTTTCTTACATAATTTTGGTTTTGTACACACACTGTATGCATTTTGCTTTAAGGTACAGAAGACAGCAGAACAGTTTCATTTGGTATTTAATCTTTGTCTGATCATGATTTCAGCTCATGAACCTCTGCCTAATGAAGGATCTGCCCCTTGCAGCATCTTCTGAGGTGTGGTTCTATGCAGCCTTCCTCCCTGCTGCTCCTAGAAGGGGGATAATAACAGATTAATACAACCATGGATGTTTAGGAGACCACAGGAGACAATTTATAGACTTAATATGTCACCTCCAGGGTTACAGATCATCACACATGTGCTTTGTTGCCATAAGCATTACTTCTTCTGCCTTCCCTAAATGTAGTGGATCTTTTCTGCTAAATGAGTCCATCAGTTTATGCCAGGAGACAAATTACTTTCTCCTCCTATGTCTCTGAGTGCTGTGGAGCCCAAAAACTGGTACAAGGCAAGAATTTAGCAGTGTATAGGGTAAGGTAATTAAGGTATGACATGAAGTCATGAGCTGCCTCCCTCACAGAATTCAGGCTGTAATGTTATTTGTAGTGGAGAACTGAAAAGGATAGGCTTTGAATTAAAAAAAAAAAAAACCCCACCCTATGTCACCATTTCTTCTTCAGTTGTATGTCTTAGTGTAATGTATCCCTGTTGGTGACCAAGTCAAGGAGCAAAGACATGGCTCGCTCCCACTTTAAGCTGCAGACCTATTATTTTACCAGTGGGAAATAAGGCTTTTGCAGTCTGTGATGGGAAGCAAAATTGCTTCATCCTCAGGAATCTAAGTATTTCATGAGCTAGCAATAGGGAGCCCATACAAAGCTATAATTTGCAATCTGAATCTAATTTCAAACTTCATCTCACCAAAAATGAAAATTAATGTATAAAGGGACTCCTTGTATCACAAGTACTCTCTTTCTGAATTCTATTACCTTCTGAGTTAACCCATAATTTAGCTTTTTTAAACAAATTAAATTGAAATTGATGGATGCTTTAAAGTTTATAGTTTAATTTCTTTGTGTACTGTATCTTAACAAATTACAGTCAGCTTTGGATAAAACCAAGTGTACCTAATATGAAATAATCTTGTCAGAAGCCTACTTGCTTAGGCTGCAGAGTTTTCAAATCTTCTTAGCATAAAGGAGAACTTTTAATAGACCGTATCCAAGTGTGTTGAGACCATGCAGTCCTGCAAATCTCCTGGAGATAGATGGTAGGGACGAATAATCACCCTCCTAGACATGGTTTAAACCTCTAATTCAATGCATACATAATATATATCCTTCTAACCTGAAGAACACTGCGTTGGAGAAGACAGGCTAGACACAGCTTGTCTTAACAGGAGTGACAGGGACGATTTTGAGGGAGCAGAAAGATGATGTTTCCCAGGTGGTTACAGGACAGGCAGCTGTGCTTCTGTGCAGATGGGAGTCTTTTGAATGTCACATTTACAAAAGACTTAAAGACTACATTGGCTTGAAGTTTCAATGAACCCACGTACAAGGGGGCTTCTGTCAGCAGCAGGAGCCTGCATGGGCTGTGCCAAGGCAGGGCCCTCTGCTACAGCAGTCCCACAGCCTGGGGTCACCTCACTGGAGACCTGGAAACAGATCCAAGCACGGGAGAGAGTTGCATGTCAACACACACGGGCAAGGAGTGAAGGCATGCCCTGCAGTAAGGGTGACCCTGAACAATCTCTGATTACCAATGGACCAGGTCTTATTTACTTGCAAATTAGCCATGACATTTTTCACGTCAGCCAGCAGCCCCATTCTACCTTTTTGACTTAAAAAAAAAAAAAGGAAATATACACTTCAGCTGTTCTAAGAATAAGCTCATTGTAAATGCTAAGGAAAGTAAATAATGATCCTAAGTAGTTTCTTGACAAAGCCTGGCAGACACTTGGGGTCTGGTGTCTGATCACACTCATGCCAGGCATATGCACTTCTCTGTCGCTGTGAAAGCTTCCTTGAGTGTGCCCCAAGTGTCAGACACTGTGGAAAGCTCTGCCCATGGGTGCTCATGGCAGATTTAGCAGCCCCCAGCAGCAAAGACCTCTGAGAGCCTGCTGGCACTAGGCAGGGTGTGCTCCCTCCACGCTGTCCTGCCCTGCCTGGTGGGGGCTGTGAGAGCTGGCCAAGGGCTGGGGGGCACTTACAGCAGCTGTGGCACCCACCAGTGCACTCCTTGGGGATGTCTGAGGTAAACAGGGAAGGCAGAAATGCAAGGAAATACTCAGAATTATGCAACAGCCTGAATTCAGTCCTGACGCATACATATTCATTAACTTTGGGGACCTGGCATTGAAAACTTATCACCAAGTGTCTTTTCTTACCTGCACCAAACATAATGCAGCTTCCATGTCTTACATTTCCATAGGAATTTCAGTGAGCATGGATTTTCTCATGTTTATTTTGTGTTGCTGTTACTTAGACACTTTCACTTTTCAGGTGAAACTGGGAAAACAGTCTGTCTAACATGGATTAATGAATCTATGTCTCTGTGGAGGAGGAATAATCCCATGAAACATGAGTTATTGTTTTATTGTTGCTTCCAAGGGTCAGGTGTTACTTTTTTCTGACTTGCATTACCAATTGCTTCCATTTAAGTTCTAAGGACTGAAGAGCTCACATTCTCACTCTTCATGCATTCCCATAACTGAGCTCTCAGACCTTAGCCAGCAGAGTAACAACATGATCCAGTATAAACCAGGATAGACAAATGCAAATTATATATAAAAGTAATAGAATATACTAATTCTTATGGTAAAGAAGCTGATTATTGAGGAGTAAATCAAACTGACCTAAGTAATTTTCCAGAATCCTTTAACATTGGGCTGGACAACATGTGAAGTTCTTAAATACAGAGAAGAAGCCATGTGAGCAGATAGCAGGAATTTATATGAAAAAAAATTTTCTCTTGGAAAGCCATGAAAGATCCAGTTTGCTTGTCATCTATTGGGGCCTTCAGATGTCATTCATTTAGGGTGATCCTAAGCAGAGCAGCTCTACTGTTTTGAACATTATATTTTTATGTGAATATGTAGATAACTGGATAGTAGATTGGCCATGTCTACTTTTATGAACAGCATTTTTATTGTGCCATTAACAAATATTTTTCAGAAGCAAAGGAAAGAATGCAAAAAACATACCTGCTGCACATTCTTATTTATGCACATGTATTAATGCTAAATAATGCATGTTATTTGGCAATGGAAAGTTATTCTTGTGCCTATTGACATTAGTATTGCTATTTCTGCAAACAGCTGGGTTTCTCATACATATTCATTGCCTTGCTTTCCTTGACACAGACCCAGGTAAGCAATCATCATTCAGTATTTCATTGCGTGAAATGGCAATAAAGAGTCTTGCAGCACCCACCGCCTTCGCCGCCTCTGGGTGAGCCATTTACACACTGCCGTTTTAAACATTGTTTCCCAGAGGCATAAAGTCTAGGGAAGGCAGGTCCAGGAGCAGAAGTTCAGCTCTGAAGCTGGGGGCGGAGTGGTACAGGAGCCCATCCACACATGTTCCTTCCTTCCCCTGGGGGGCAGCAGAATATTGCTGTTAAGGGCAGTTCCCTTGACGCTGAACCCTTGGGACTGGCAAGCACAGCTAACCCTTAGCTATGCTGAACTTTCCTGCCATGTACTCCTGCCATCCTGGAAATAATCTGTCGTGCTACTGGATGGGAAGAACATTACCAGGGGAGGAATGTTGGTTGAAATAAGTTCCTTTGATGGAAAGCATTAAGTGAGACAACTTTATAACCTGTAGGTAAATTCAGATTGTAATTTGCCTCTCACGGTCCTTAAATTCTACATCAGCTCTAGGAAAGGTCATGTCTGGGATGATGATTTGGCTTATTGAATTTTGTACTTTATACTTTGGCAGGGATGGAAAGTAAATTCTGCATTGCCACAAAGGCAGACCTGGACCTACAGACACTCCAAGAAGTCTCTGCATCCTCTTTGTGCTACAAAATTAGTTTGTCCTTTCACAGGCAGGTGCAGTGCAGGTTGTGTTGCTTATCCCAGGACACCCAAAGCATCAAATATTCCATCTGGTTGTTTGGATGTTTGGGAGCAGCATGAATGTTATTCTCAGAGCACCTATGGCTCAAGCTGTTCAGCACAGGTTTCCACACTGCTTTGCCAATGTCTTTATTCACCTGATCTACAAGCACCACCCTTTAAAGAAAAGTATCTCCATCCTTTCCTCCTCCCATATTATGCTGTATTGTTCAGAAGCAAAGGCAGCCTCCTAAAGCAGTTATACTACCTGGCAAATCACTAAAATTTTGAAAATGCTATACATTTGAAAATCTCTTTATTATTCATCCTACCTGGGACCATACTTTATTTTATAATAAAGAGTCAACCAAACCAGAGGGTACTTCCATGTGCACTGTAGGGACAAACCCTACAACAGGCTGCAAGCATAGCCCTTTTCATCTTCACCTGCTGCCCCTTTCCTCAGGCTGTGGCATAACTCTGCCCATTGCAGTGGCAGGTATTTCTGCACTAAGCATCAGGCCTTAAGAAAATGAAGGTGAGCACATTTCTGATAGCTTTTCCAGTCAGAGTGGCCTCAAGAGTGTTGGTGGCTAGCTGGCAGCTCGAAAGTGAAGGATGCCATATCCCATTATCAGTCTCACCACATCCTCCCTTTCAAGCACTCATTGCAGAAGCCCAAGGCAATTGAGAGGATATTGAATCACTTCTGTTAAAGCTGGACTTCCTAAAGCTGACTGTGGTTTATTAAAAAAAAAAAATAGCACTGGAAGAGGTTTAAAGAAAGCATAAATCGTATTACCTTGGAAAGTACTGGAAAGAGTGTTGAGGTCCAGCAAGGGCATATAGTGTAATGTATTAAATATGGTATCCTACCACAAGCAAGGCTTTCTTTGGCTCTAGGAGATATGATGAAAAATAGGGCTAAAAGAAGGTTAAGAGGCTCTGGATTCTCAATTACTTTGTTACAAAAGTGTCTTGGGATGATTTATGAGAGATTCAGGACTTTTATTTCTTCTGGGAAATTATTTTTTTTTTAAATGGGAAACTATTCTGAATGCCATAAAGCCCTAATTTAGGGGGTTTTTTTTGTACTAAATGTATTTTGTACCTCCAAGTATAATGTGGTAAAATTAATAATAATAATAATAATAACATCAACAATAACAATAACAATAATAATAATAACAACAAAACAACAACAACAGATCAGATGAAAAACATAATTTCTGTTGGATAAAATATCTGCAGGAGAGACTTCTCAACACTGTGTGGTGGTTCAGGAAGGCAGCAAGATAGTCTCTGCCTGTGGGGATGCTCTGCCATGAGAGGTGTCCTGCACACCTGAAGGTCACAGTGCCTGGCTCCCCACAGTAGCAGAACTGCACACAAGGGCAGATTGCTCTCCATAAATCTTCATCTCCCCAGGCTGAAGGCAACCTTCCACAATAGCCACATGCTATAGCCAAAGAGGATGTTATAACAACGTGACAATCATTAGCCTTACCCTGCTTTGAAAAGCAACTGTATACAATAACCATAAACACAGCCCATTTTTAAGGCTCATCAATGCTTCCTGGAGTGTTACAACTACTTTCATATTTTACAATTTCATTCCTGTTGCCCCAAAAGATCCAGCATTACGATGGGATATTAGCCGGATGCTTTTCATTGTGAAACATCATCAACTGAGTCATTTACTGAATCCTAACATTTTTGCATCTGGGCTGCAGGAAAACAGATGTACACAAGTGACTCTGAGGGCTGCAATGACTCACGGCACTTTATGACTAGACGTGGTAAGTGAGAAGGAAAGACTCGAACCACAGAGCCCAGTGTGAGCCCACGGGGCTGGTGAGGTTTTATTTGTAACCAGAGCACAGCTCTTCTGGAAGCTGCTGAATGATGGCAAACTCTTCTGCAGTGTGCCACTTTCTTACAGAGGCACTTCACCCTCTGTAAGGGCATCATAAGAGAAATATAATTTTCTACATGTGCAGCATGGCTCCTGACTCTAATATTGTCTTTTCTGTATATCAATGGGAGTTCTCAGCATATAAAAGAATAGTACCAGAAGCAAAATGTCATTTGCAGGTTGGGAGCATAAATTTTGCTCTAAGACTGATTAGAAATGAAATTTAAAAGATCCAGAGATTTACTGGTTCAGCCTACAGTCAAACTGCTCAATGCTGCTGTGCCAAAGAGAGTCAACTACTCGTAGCCATTTGCTTATCCTCTTAGAGCACCAAAATCAATCCCTGAAATGAAGTAAACATAGCTGCATTGATCTGGCAATGACCTAATTTTTGAAAGTCACTAAGAGGCTATAATGGTGTTTTCATAAAATACAGCATTTGTTGGAGTGCTGACATGCAGGCAGTGGGAGGGTTAAGTGATTGCTCTGATAAGTCTCGGCACTGGAGAGCAAACAGTAGCAGGAATTCCCCAGGGTGCAGAAGAGAGACAAGATCATTAAAAAACTTCAAGTGCTGTTCAATTAAATGTGACAGGCTTGATAGTGGCATGATTTTTCTGGATAACTTTGACATCAGAACAAAAAGATGTATTGCTTTTCACCTCTTGCAGAAAGCTTAAAAAAACAGTGCCCTCTTTGTTTGGATAGCCTATTTATTTGCCCTTGAACTGAGACTCACTGAGCCTGATGAGGACAAACCTATGTCAGGTGACCCTGTTGGATTTGCTCTGTACCATGGGTGAGGTGTGCCAGAGACACCTGCACACGCTTACACTGAGGCTCCTGCATGAGCACAAGGGCTGGTGTCACCTCCTAGCAGTTGCTGGAGATGCAGAATGTGGTGGCCTGAGACCCCTTGGGTGTCCTCAGACATCCATGCACACACAGCAGATGCAAGAGGTCCCAAGGAGAAGGGGAGGAAAAGATTGAGGCATGCACATGGTGCTAAATATTTATGCTCAGCCAACTGAAGCGAGCAGTAAATGTTCTTCTGCAAAGTCCCCAGAGAGTCCTGGGTGTTCATATAAATGTTTGTGGTAAAAGTAGGTACTCCTTGAGGCAAAGAGCAGGAATAACTGTAACGCAGTGGCTAGCACACTCACAGAAATGCCAGCCCCTGTAGATATTCATCTAGGTGTGGACAGAAACCTGGTGTCTCCAGGTAAATTTCTCACCACTTTACCTGCAGATTTATGTTGATTCGTATTTCTTCTCACTCTCCCCTATTTCTTTTTTTTTTTCCATTCTTTCAGCCCTTTCCCTCTATTCATACATTCATGTTCCCTCTCTCTTTCAGCAGCTCTTGGAAAGGATGGTTCAGGCAATCAGCACAGTAGTCCCAGGTGTGAATCCAGATTGGAGGCTAATCTTCAGGCTCAGAGTGACAAAGCCAAAGATACACATGCACCTTTCTTCAGCCACTTCCCTTTTGGCTGACTTTCTGCTTGGCTTTTGGGCCTTTTCAGATTTTCTGCCCTAGATAAGGTGCCTAGAAGCTCCTTAGGTGCTGCCTGGGGAGCTGTGCATGTGTGGAGATAACATTCATGAGGCTCTTCTTCAGCTTCATAGTGCTGCCGCTTCTGCACATGGCCCAAATGTGCCCCTCCTCACTTTCAAGTCTTTACCTTTCAGCAGTTCTTTTGGGTCACACAAAAGATTTTAGGGGGAGCATTTGAACCAAGTGCTTAAAGGATATAAGTGGATACTACCAAGTTGAGCAAAGCACTCAAGCTGATGAAGTTGACTCCATCCTACATCCCTCATTGAAGTGTACAGTAGATTATGTCCCTAGAAATCAATATTCAGCTAAGAAGTCCTTTTTTTACTTTCTTATAGTATTCACTATTTAGCTATTTAATTTTCTATTTCTAAGACAAGCTTTCTGATTCACTGCTACTTCAGCTGTGTAAACAACTTCCTTCCAGTACTACAGGTTGTTGTAGCCCTCTATTACTATGACACGTTTTGTGTTTTACCAGAGTGGGC
This sequence comes from Passer montanus, assembly GCF_014805655.1. Classification (NCBI taxonomy): domain Eukaryota; kingdom Metazoa; phylum Chordata; class Aves; order Passeriformes; family Passeridae; genus Passer; species Passer montanus. The sequence continues at coordinate 17,873,305 of NW_024357613.1, read as the reverse complement.
TTGGAGCACCCTCGTTGCAGTGCCTCAGCAGGGTGCCTTGGAAAATCATCCCTTCGGTTCTCTGTTTAAATGACTCCATCCCTAACAATCCAGATTTAATAAAACACTTTTTTCAAAGGCTTGATTTTGGCTACCTAAAACAACTCACGCTCTTTCTTTTGGTATTACCTTCTGGATACGTTACTCTGCCTCTTTGGAGTTGCTGTTCTGTGCTGCCTTTCTGTGTCCTGCATTAAGTTTATTCTATTTTGCCCTGGAGGCCGTGGGTCTACTTTGTAATTATAAGTCTTTGTTGTCTTTCTTTGAGTGCTTTCCAATGTAGCAATACCTCCCTATTTTTAATTGACTTGGCAGAGAAAAGATGTGAGCCTGAAATGCACCACAGATTACAAGAACATTATTTTTTCAAGTTTTGCCTGAGCAAGAACAAGGTAGATTTTTGCTCAACTGGCCAAAGCTCAGATCACCTTCCAAGTCTGATCAAGATCACTGCCTGCTCTCTGAAAAAAAATTCCAAAATAGTTGGAAATTGAGGCAGCCACAAACTCTATAATTCCTCTTCTCAAGATGAACATGGGCTTTTTTAAGGTCATTGAAGCCAAAGGACTCTATCCGTGCTATATCTACTCTATTCTATAATCCTAGAATCATGGAATGGTTTGACTTGGAAGGGACCTTAAAGATCATCTAGTTCCAACCCCTTGCAGGGACACTCCCACTAGACCAGGTTGCTCAAAGCCCCATCCAAACTGGCCTTGAACACTTCCAGGGGTGGAGCAACCACAGCTTCTCTGGGCAACCTGTTCTAGTGCCTCAGCAGGCTGACATTAAAGAATTTTTTCCTAACATCTGAAGCAAGCCTACTTTCTTTCAGTTTGAAGCCATTCCACCTTGTCCTGTCACTACATGCCCCTGTAAAAAGTGCCTTTCCTTGGAAGTGCCCCCTTTAGGTATTGAAGGACTGCTTTAAGGTTCCCCCAATGTCTTCTCCTCTCCAGTCCTCTCATCTCTGACAATTCCAGTTCTCTCAGCCTGTCTTCATAGCAGAGGTGCTCCAGCCCTCTGATCATCTTCATGGCCCTACTCTGGACTTGCTCCAACAAGACACTCCAACAGCTTCATGTCCTTCTTGCGTTGGGGGCTCCAGAGCTGGACACAGCACTCCAGATGGGATCTCATGAGAGCAGAGTGGCAGAGATCACCTCCCTTGACCTGCTGGTCACACTTTTTCACCCAGGATGTGTTTGGCTTTCTGCACCATGAGCTCACATTGCTGTATCAACATTGAATTTCTTGTCAACTAACATCTCGAAGTCCTCCTCAGGGCTGCTCTCAATCCATTCTCTGCCCAGCCTGGATTCGTGCTTAGGATTGCCCTGATCTGGGTGCAGGACCTTGCACTTGGCTTTGTTGAATTTCATGGGGTTCACATGGGCCACCTCTCAAGCGTGTCAAGGTCCCTCTGGATGAAATCCCTTCCCTCCAATGTGTCAATTGCACCAGAGAGCTTGGTGTTATCAGCAAACTTGCTGAAGGTGTGCTTGATCCCATTGTACCTGTCACTGACAAAGATAAATAGTGCCTGTCCCAATACTGACCCCTGAGGAGCACCACTCATCACTGTTCTCCACTTGGGACATCAAACTCTTGCCTGCAACTCTTTCAGTGTGACCATTAAGCCAATTCCTTCTGCACCACATGGTCCATCAATCAAATTCATGTCTCTCCAGTTTAGAAATATAGATATCATGCAGGACAGTTCAAAATGCTTTGCACAAGTCCCATGGACTTTCCACATGTCCCTTTTGCACTTTCAGGTTACTAAGATGGTCTCAAACCTCATCTTCTGCAGTGGGCAGTTTTTCATTCTCCTGGTTCCCACCTTTGCCCTCTGCAAATTGGGCAGTGTGGCTGGAGCACTTGTCAGTGAAGACTGAGGGAAAAAAAGTCATTGAGTACCTCAGCCTTCTCCACATCCCAGGCAACCAAGTCTCCTCCCATTTTCTTCTGGAGAGGGCCTATGATTTTCTTAGTTTCCTTGTTATCACTGACATACCTGCAGAAGATTAATTTTGTTGCTTTTAATATCCTGGTTGGATTTAATTCTATCAGGATTTATCTTTCCCAACCTGATCCCTGTCTGTGCAGGCAACTTCTCTTCTTTCCTCCAAGGCTACCTGTCCTTGTTCCACTCTCTGACCTGTCCTTGTTTCCACCCTCTGCAGGCTTCCTTTTAATGTTTGAATTTGCCCAGGGGCTCCTTTGTTCATCCATGCAGGCCTCCTGGGGATTTTGCCTCACTTCTTCTTTGTTGGGATGCATGACTCCTGAGCTGGGAGGAAGTGATCCTTCAATACTGACAAGCTTTTTTGGGCATCTTCTCCTTCCAGGGCTCTATCCTATGGCACTCTACTAAGCAGATCCCTGAAGAGCAAAGTCTGCTCTCCAGAAGTGCTGGGTAAGAGGTTTGTGCTGTACACTACTCCCTGCCCTAAGGCTTTTTAAAACCCACCATTCCATGGTCACTGCAGCCAAGGTTGCCCTTTTGAGATTCACATTCCACACCAACCTCTCCTTCTTGTTGAGAACAAGGTCCAGCTTAGCACCTCTCATTGTTAGCTCTTCTCTCATTCAGAGAAGGAAATTATCATTAATGTGCTCCAGGATCCTCCTGGATTGCTTATGCTCTGCTGTGTTGTCCCTCCAACAGATATGGTTGACAGATATGTGGTTGGGACAGATATGTCCCAACCACACGGTGGTTGAAGTTTCCCATGAGGAATGGAGATCTTGCATGAGAGGCTGCTCCTATCTGTTTACAAAAGGTTTAATTAATTAGAAATTCAAATAATTAGAGTCTAGTAAGGAACAAGAAAAAGAGTGAATGAATTTTAATAAATTACACCTGAAGCAGAAAATATATCATTATTAGACATTTTTGTAGACTACCTTCTATTGATTATAATGCATCCTGTTCCTACATTTACTTGTCTTTGCTTTTATTTTAATCTCAGTGATTAAAAATGAAGGACATAAAAATGCATTAATGTGGTTGCAATTTCTAGCAAGTCACTTTTTAGAGAGTAGTAAAAAATACTGGATCATTCTAATAGCTTAACAGAATAACATGAAAGCCACAACCACAGCTGATTAGCTCTTTTACTCAGATGGGGAAGGATGGATGGATGGATGGATGGATGGATGGATGGATGGATGGATGGATGGATGGATGAAAATAGGTATAAAACCCTTATATGCATAAGTGTGGATGCACCTATCAGCATACACCGCTCCTATAAAAATACAGCAGCCCCAAGTTTAATAGTCTGATGGACAGTGGTCACTGGAGCATATAGTGTTTCTGCGTAATATGAATAATTTTGAATGATGTGATTTTATTATCTACAAAACCCTTTCCACTTTGTGTTCAGGCTGAAGTGATATTCTATATTCTCATTCAAAATGCCAGGGTGCTGTGGAACCTCACTGCTATGTCCCTCTCTGCTCACCTGCACAGCCTGCACCCCTGTGGAACTGATCCTGCAGAAGCTGAGCAATCTGCTGGGAGCAATAATGCTCTAAAATACAAGCTTATGTCTTAGCCATGCAAATTACTCCTCTGAACCTGAAGCACAAGTTAAGTACTTCAAGCTAGGGCAGGTCTGTGGGGAGACCAGAACTGGGGTGCTCTGCCCCTTGCAGGATGCTTGCTGTGGGGTGGTAGTCCCACATGTGGCAATAGGTGTATGCAGGGCTGGATCCTGCATTTGCTTGACCATTGATCATGCTATGTAAGAGTCCACTCAACAAAAGAGCAGATTGGCTTCATGAAACACAAATGTGTTTTGGGAGCATTTTTGGAAGGTAAAAAATTCTTCAAAATATGTAGGCAAAAGGCCAGATGAAGAACTGAGCTCGTTAAATGAGCTGCTTTTCAGCTGGCACTGCCAGCCAGAGCGTGGTACAGCATCTTTCAGGCACATGCCCTAATTTGCACTAGCTTGGATTCTTGTTGTTCATTGTATAGCATTTGATGACAGTCTAGAAGATCTTTGTGCCTACAAGACCAGTGTGAGATGGTGGTAGAAAAAACTGCCAAGGGCATCAGCTTGGTGTAGGAAGATCTGCATTCTGGGGATGAGAGTCTTGCTGGCATCAAGAAAAAACATTTGGGGTGGAACGTGCTGGACTTGTGCTGGCTTTGGGGTAACATATACATACCCTGGTCAAAACCACAAATATCTTCTTTTGAGTTTTCTTTTTTTTTTTTATCCCACAGGAAGAACTTGTAAATAAGATGTCAAGATTGCAGTGGACCCGTGGGCTCTGAAGACAGCTGTGGGAAATGAACTGCACAAAGCTTTACCATGTGCAGACTGTCTTAATGAGTGCAGGAGAGTTAACAAATGCAGCTTTTAAAGCAAGGACAATCCAAATGAGCAAGCAGTGGGAAGTTTACATTTGAAATCAAAATGTGTTTTTTACTTTAAAAATACTTGTTTCCGAAGGAGGAATAATTCTGCTGGGTGTCTGGTCTTTTCTGTTTAAGCAGGAATTGTAACAGTAAATGGTTTTACTGGAGAGAGTAACATTTGTTAGCAGTCAATATAACAAGTAAAGGGAAAAGGATCCTGATTTTAGCTTACCAAGGCAGTAGGTGGTCACCAACATAGAAAATGTTAATATTCTACCCTTCACAGATAGGCTATGTCTATCTATCAGTGTATTTCTAAGTACCCAATCATTGTCACATCTCCCTGGGTACTTTACAAAATCAGATAAACCATGGCAACTGAATAATAATGTGGCTTGAAAGAAAAAGCCATTAACAAAAAGAAATGCATTCTCCCCCTCTAGTTCCTTAATTTAAAATTCACACCAGGCTCCAGCAATCTGAATATTTAGAAAAAAATTTCAAAGAGAATACACAATGACTAAGTGGTTATATATTCCTATCCCCTCCCAGAAGAATAAATGACAACTGTGCTTGGCAGAAACCTGAGGAGTTGCACTATATGCAATCAGACCAATTGTATCCAGTTTTTTTTGCCTCCAGGCATGGCCAGCAGCAAACTGTTTTTGCACAGCATGTTTGGTCTTAAGCTTTGTAGCTCCAAAGGAAGGCTAAGCAACTACAGTGCAACTCTTCAGTGCGAGCCACAGGAAAGTATATTTGCTTTGTGCATTTTCCATCCATGGAGAACAGGAAGGCATATTTGCCTCTTGCATTTCCATCCATGGAGAACAGGAAGGCATATTGCCTCCTGCATTTTCCATCTTGGCCAACAGGGCAGCAGTCAGTCTCATTAAGGCTGCTGGCAGCTGTGGTGTGTCAGGGACTGTGCTATAACTGCAGAGCCCTTCCCCATCACGTGGCAGTGCATCAGAGACTGATAGAGCCCACTTGCTCTGTTCAGCACAGAAGTATCTGATTATTGCTAAGCTTTCAAGAGTGGCTTGGTGGTGGCAAACTGCACATGACAGTTGTATAACACACAGACAAGAATTATCTTTGAGCAATTTCTGATCTCTACAAGGGTGGTTTCTTTTCTTAAGTTTGAAAGCATCAATAGTCAACTCCAGTTTCTACCCTATTTTCTGCATTATATGCTTGCTCATTTTCCTGTCCTAACTTTTAAAATCTCACTCATATAGAAGAAAGCATTCCATGCATATTTTTAATATTATCCTTTTCTCTGGCTTCAGCTATAGTGTTTTTAGTTGGAGTATTTGAAACTATACACCCTAGAGACCTCCTTCTACATTAGTTAATAGGGCTCCAGTGCATTTGGTGTTCTTTTGATTTGGCACTATTCTTTGTCTCCTTCTTATTACAGCTTAACTTTCATTTGATCTGCTTTCTTATTTCCTGTTGAAACTTTTTCAATGAAATATCCATGGTAGTGCTCACGTTCTTTCTTATGATTTATTTGATTTAGAGAACTGTAGTGCTGAGGTAGAGAGAGCTGCCTTCTGCCTTGCATTTCTATCAGTTAATTTAACAGCAGCTATCTGTCCTACATTCAATTTCATCTTTCATTATGTGACATTTTAACAATGTTGTGAGATTATTTGGAAATTCTACAGCCTTTTGGTTTTTTATTATGAACTCGTGTCAGCCTGAAATGATGTCATTTCATTCACTTCAGACTATTTCTTGGATATTATAACCCACATCTGTGGATGTTTCTCTGCTTACACCCCTTCTTTTTATTGAATATTGGTTATATAGGCACTTCCTTTGCTGACAACTTTCCACGTTCTTATAAAACCAGAAAACAATGGTTCCCTACATCAGGTTTTGATTCCATCAGTAACAAGAATATTTAGAAAATTTGTATGAGTAAATGCAATAATTTTATTTTTATTGTATTTTAAGGGAAGAATAAAAGTAAACATGGAGCTGGACTAAGGTCACATTCATTCTGAAATAAATATCAAAATATGCAAAATATATAAAAATTATAACCAAATATATAAAAATTATAACAAAGTAGTTATCTTCTCCTTGCAGAGCACAGAATAACAGGCACAGCTTCTTTAATGGACTATACCTACAATGTGCCATCAAGAAGGAAGCTTACAAAGCAGGCTTTGTATGCTTTATATAATTAGAGTGATTAGGAAGAATACCTATGTATCAGGAGAAGCAAATATTAGAGTAAGGGTAAAAAAAAGGTTTTTCTTAAAAGCTTCAGCCCGCAGAGATAAGGTAATCCTGCATGTCAAACACACACCATAAACCGATCCACAAATACTATCGGCTATCTGCTAAAAAGTATAAAGCAAGTCATTCATTTACAGCAACCTGCTAAGGAGGATAAATCCTCAAAGGCTAATGAAGTAAAGGGCTCTGAGCAAGGATTTAGCTAGTCTGTGTGCCTGGGAAGGATGCTCTTTTACCACACATCCACCCCCTGAGCAGCTTACGGACGGCCTTCGAGGCATCAGCACACACAAGCACACCTCCTGGTGGTTCTCCTGTGTAGCCCTGCCACCAACAAGCCTCGTGGGGCTCCCCAAAACCCCACAGGGTCACCAGGCTTCTGCAGGCTTTTCTGAATGCTGACATATGAATTTTAAAAAATGGGCTGTACAGCCTTGTATTTCTGCTGTACTGACAAACACAGGTAGATCTGATTTTCCAAAATCCTGATTTCAGCGCACCAACCATTCATGTGTTTGTATCAGTCCTGGGAGAATGTTTGCAGAATATCCTTGAGCCCAGGGTCTTGAGAACTCCAGGGCTCACCAGGGAGTCACAGCTTCACCATGTCCTTCCAAAAAAGCTGCAGGCTCACTGCCCAAATCACTGTTGGATCTATAGTGTTTACATATAAAATTTTAGGGTTACTTATTACATAATTTAAAATAAAGAGAGGAAGGGGTGAAACCTTCTAAACAAGATACACACATGGATATGTATGTGTCTGTGTATGTTTATGTTTATGTGTATATGTATATGTATATGTATATATTAAAAGTGAGTTGATTAAACTTTAACCCAAACCTTCAGCAATCAGTTTCAGCCTCAGGAAAAGACAGACTAAGCCGTATGCCCAGAGGACTAGCACATCTCTCTTCTGGCAAAGCAGAAAGAGAGAGGAGATGTTCTACAGCCGAAACCCCCTTGACTGAAATGGGATTTCAGGTTCCCTGGAGACACATCTGAAACCCAGCAAAGTAGAAGCTGCTTGTGCAGATCATTCCCAGGGCAACGTGGCCTAGGGGAACTGATAAAAACAAAGTTGCAAATTTTTTTAGGACTTAATATATTAGTGCTGTCATGGCAATTTCAGGCTGTAGTCTACCAGCTCCCAGAAAATTCCTGAATCACTGTTACTCTTGTCTACTTGGCACCATGTTGCACTTAGTGACAGGGCAGACACAAGCCTGCACTTATTTCTGCAAAGCAGCCAAGTGTCAGGAGAAGTGGCTGCTGCAAGTCAGTTTTGGTGCAGAAAATCACAGATTTCTGGGGCCAAATGCTTTTGAGACTGGACAAGTTGATTCTTCTGAATGTGTACAGCATATGAATGAAGAATTTTCATTCTTTGCAACCAAGTTTGTTTGATATCATATAATTATAGAATGGCTTGGATTGGATTGGATTGGATTGGATTGGATTGGATTGGATTAGATTGGAAGGGACCTTAAAGATCACTTTGTTCCAGCACTCCTACTACAGGCAGGGACACCTTCCACTAGACCAGGTGGTTCAAAACACCATCCAACCTGGCCTTGAATGCTTCAAGAGTTGGGGAATCCACATCTTCTCTGGGTAAACTGTGCCAGTGTCTCACCAGACTCACAGGAAGAAAAATTTCCTAATAGCTAACATTTGCGAGATGGTTTGTTGTTAATTACTGAATTATTTTTTCTGCTTGAGTTTTTTGCTGGAATCACTCAAATTGCATTTTGCATTTGACTGCAGACAGAGTTTGATGCTCTATCACAGTGTGGGAATCCTGTGGGGTCTCCTACTGTTGTTTTGGATACTGGGCATGATCCAGACCCTCCTTGTGCCAGGGACACCAGCAAGCCAATTATCTGCAAAACTGTGCAGTGGACATTTGCACTTTGGTGGCTGCTGCTTATACAGTTTTTAATAACCTTGTAATCTCAGCTTGGCAGGACAGAGTTTTTTCCTGTCTCTGGACTGTGCCTTGCCAGAAGTGCCTCTGCCAAGATGCAGCTCTAACAGGATTAGTGTGGAGCAGGTGATGAACCTAGGGAGTTGGTGTAATGAAAAAATATGGCTTTTTTTTTTCCTAGATGTGATTAGACGATGAAATACGACTGGTTAACAGCACCAGATAAACATTCTGTGGCACTCTTTAAATAGTATAATGGACCATTAGCAGCTCTAACAGGCGTTAGCTCAACCCAGCTTTTTCTGATACAATACCAGCAGCCACTCTCTAGCAGCAGCCAAGTAGCAGGGATCACATCATATTTTTTCTGAAGAAAGCTTATAGCTCAGCCTTTCACTGTTACTAAAGCAAAAACATATTGAACCGGGCCCCTGAAAACCCCATTACAGTCAGCAGGATTTCCAACACTGTGTTCACCCAGAGCCCTAAGTCAAAGCATCTTTTGGTAGAAATATGGTGGCAATGTATCTGGAAAAAAAATTATTCAGGAGAGAAGGATTGTGAAGTACTCATTTAAAAATGGAGGCAGACTATCAGGATAAGCTTCCCAAAAATCATACAATTGTAACACTGAAAGAAACTAAAAAACCTCCAGAGCCAAACTCATGCTTTAGAGCAGAACCAAGTATTTTTGTATGACCCATGAGACATGTTTAATCTCTTCTTAAATGTCCAGTGAAGCTGATATGGAACCTGTCCTCAAAATTCCAGTGCCTTACTAAAAACTGGAAAATGTTTCATGATATGGAACATAAATTTGCATTACTGCAAATCTAGCTGTCCTCTTGTTTTCAATAGACAAGAAATGCAGTTAAATACTATCCAATTTTTCTTCGGTATTTCAGGACCATTATTATATTCCCTCTAGCTTCCATTTTCTAATGAAAACAATAATATATTTCAGCCTTTCCTTAGAAGTCAAGGTGTCCAAAATGCATTGCTCTCTTTCTATGGATCCTCTTTTCTCAAAGGAGAGTACTAAAGCTGGGCACTGTATTTAAGCAACACTGGAAACGGCCACATTTTATTAACTCCTTTTAAATATTAACTTCTACATCTTAGCTGATACTTCTGACAATACATCTCATGACATTTTTCTTTTTGAGCAGTAGATTACTACTTTTGTTTCTTGTTAAAGTGTAATGCTAGACCCTTTTCTGCAGAATAATCACAGATCCTCCCTGTATATAGACTCAAGCTAGTATTTGTGCATTTGATTTTTTCTTCTCTAAATGCAGTAGTCTGTACTTGTCTTTATTTCAGTTCATCTTATTGATTTCAGGTCATTTCTCCAATTTGTCAAGGCCATTTCAAATTCTAGACTTGTCCTCCACAGGTTTTGCAACCCCTCCCAATTTGGTGTCATCAGCAAATTAGTATACATGTTATTCCATCTTTTAAACTGCTAATGAAATTATTGAACAGAACTGGCCCAAGATAGCCCCCCACAGGAGCCTGTATAAAATGCTTGTCTGGTTTTATAGAGAGTGTTGACAAGAATGTGAATCATTCTGACTATGTTTTTTCAAGCAACATATCTACTGTATAGCAATTTCAACGAGGCTGTCTCCCACTGTGCTGTGAATTGTTGGAGAACATTATACAGAGCAGTGTCAAAAGCCCCACTGAAGCCACCACAGTGACTGTTCTCTTCTCCTGCAGGCTTGTAAAGAGAGGAATCAGATAGGTTTAACATGACTTATTTTTCACTAATCCATGCTGTTTCTTATCACCTTGTTATTCTCTAGGTGCCTATATGATACACGTAATAATGTAGTCACATAATAATTTGTTCCAGGATCTTTTCAGATACTGAAATTATGCTGACTTCTCCAAATATTTCAACAGCTTCCTTTATTCCCTTTCTAAAGGCAGAAACCATGTCTGTTGTTTTCTGTCCTCTGACATTTCTTCTGCACTCCATGTGTTTTCAAAGACACCCTCTTCAGACTTGTCTCTGTTGGCTTCTGGCTCAAATTCACCCTGACCCACAGTCTGTGGCTCTGCAGTGGTCCTCCAAGGCTGTCCATGGTCTTCCCCACCCCATCCCTGGTGCTGTGCCACAGCTCTTGCAGATGAGGGAGGCATCCCTGGCTTTCCTCCCCCTGGAGCTCCCTCTCTCCCACAGCTTTGGGGCTCCCACAGCAATCCAGCCCTCTGCTACCTGTCAGAGGGTATTACTGGGTTCAGTAGATCCACTCCAAGGAAGAATTTAATATTGAGCAAGTGAATTACTACATGCCATAAATTCTGAGAGAGAACTTTGGCTTTTTAGCCTTTTAGGAAAGCTTCTTGGATAAAGTCTTACTACATCCCATGATTCTATATATTCAGCCTAGTATGTGATAGGCAGGAGAGTATTTCAACATGACATGAAAGATTGAATTTGACTAATTATTGTTCAAAATACTTATTCCTTGGCTCAGTTTTGTACATTTTTTAAATAAATATTTATTGGTTTCTGGAAACAATTGCATTTGCGAGAACCACAGCCAAAAAAAGAAAATACATTAATATATCAGCCTTCAAGGTGTCATTTGTTGTATGCTCTCCTTCTGTTAAGTATAGCTTTTCTTTCTCCTCCATATGCCTTCTAATGAATTTAGAAGTAAAAAAAAAAAAAAAAAAAAATTAAAAAAAATCAAAACCCTAGGAAAAATACATAAAAACCCCACAAACCCCAAATTTTTATATTGCTTACTTTTTCAAAGTGCAAAAAAATTGAGATTATTTTCCTGGAGGAGGTGATAGAGCTTCTTGGGACAGTTATATCCATAGTGTGGAAAACATAGTAGGTGTCCTGCAGGAAATAGTCTCTGTTGAAAAGGAAAGATTACAATCTAGTGTGAGTTCCTCTTCATCCTCCAATCATATCATTGTTTGATCACAAGAAGGAATATTCTGGTAAAATCAGAATTTGGTTAATTAGGTTCTACTTCAGCTAAGGAACTTTATTTTCAGACACAAACATCTTCTTACAGGGTTACTTCTGTTCTGAAATCCTGCTGTGGTGTTTCTCCTGCAGCCAAGAGCTGACAAGCATCTGCACTTGCAGTGTGCCTGCCAGGCTGCATTGTGTTCTGGAAATGGGTGCTGGCTTAGCAGAGAGAGGAGCACGGAGCCCTCTGAGAGACTGTCTGTAACATCCACCAAAGGAAGAGGGAAAGTGAAATGATGTGCACCTTCCTCTTATGTGGAGCTGAATACAGCCAAATCAACAACTTTCATATTGGTTCCGTAGTAGACATGACATTTTCAAGGTTTAATGCCAAATGCTTTTCCTCTCCATTTCTGTTTTCACATTGAGAAGTGATCAGCATATTGATGCAAAGCACATAGCTCCACTTTTCTCGAGCTTTACACTAAATATTTCAAAGCTGGAGTCATAGGTGCAGGGAGACCTCTCTTCCAGGGAGAGCCATTGCACTTGACAGCCCCGACTGCAGATGTTTTTATTTGGGAACTTTTCTTGACCAGATTTTATATACACCTACACATAGATCATAAGGTATTAACCAATTCCCCAGGGAGTCTGTGCTTGGTGTAGTACATGAATGTGATGCCTTTAGCTTTGAACATGGCTCTCATTATTGCAGCTGGGCATGAATAGACCTCCACGAAGTCACAGTTCTTCCTCAACCAAGACCTCCAGCACATCTGCCACAGAAAACTAAAAATAAACACACTCTCTCTTCCATTAGAAATACATGGAATTTTTCAAAGTTTGTTTTCATCTTACACTGGGACAAAGGTTGAACACTTTTTTTTTTTAAATAAAACAAAATATATTGATTATACTGATATCATAATTTGTGATTTAACATATCCTAAAGGTAAACTTAATTATTTTCTTTTCACATATTTTTGAAAACTTAGTTTTTCAGTGTGAGTGACAGACTTTTGCACATTTTAAACTTCCAAATACATTTTTTACCCGCTTCAGATACCTCAAGAGCAGATACCACCAGTATCTGGCTACCTCCCACTTTTTAATGAATTCACTTTCATAGGTTCCATGTTTATTAAGGAATTGGTATTACTGCTGCTATACATACAGTGGAAGTAATAACTCAAGGATAGGGAAAAACAGCGTCTTTGAGGTCCAGTTAAAATGTCCTTTCTGACACATCCCATATACATTTGTAGCTCCAAATATCAAACCACAGACTCAGACAACTGCAGACAACTCCTGCATCCTGCTCCTCTCCTCCCTTTTTGCCTACTGCAAACTCCCAGCCTTATTCCTCAGCAACACCTGTGAGGACAGCATAGCTCTGGCACAGAACTTAATTCTCTTCTCTGTCCTTCTTGAATAGATATGTATCTCATGCTGAAACCAGGGACCTAGGAGATGTGCAAGCCTGTGACAGGTGTCCTCAAAGCTCACACAGCACCTGCAGGTCAGTAGGTCTGAGCTGTCAGCTCATCTGCCCCAGCTGTGCTTTATTGTTACTGACTGGGAAGTGAGGGGATGCTGCTGGAGAATGCATCAACTCACTTGTGCTCAGCACCTTAGGGGTGAAATATCCTGGCACAGAATTGGAAAACAGAGGTATGTCACATAGAGAAATGGTCTGTAATATTTCATTACATACTGCAAAAATGCCATATCTCAGGCACAATCATCTAGGTGTTGTCCCACATTGCTCATGTAGCTATGCACTGATTGCTTCTCAAACTAGTGCCTAAGTGGCACCATTTATGTCATTTATAGTGATTGTGCAGTGATTTACCATTCTGCAGTAAATATTAGTTGTTGGTGGTGAACTCCAGGTCTCAAGTGTTTGTTTATCATGAAAATAGGAAAGTTTTCATCACAAAATTTTCAAAATTTATAGGTTGTGACTTTTGTGTGTGAATTTCTTCTTCAACAGCTATAGGAAAGAGATATTCAGAAAGGTTCCCTTGCTCTACACAAGCCTTACTTTTCTCCCTAGGAGAATTAATTTCTATTTAATAGGTGGAAACATTTATAAAATCCCACAGTGAAGTAAAAATGACATAATTTCTGCCATCGACACAGAACCCCCCCCACGGCTTTCTCAGGAGTATTTGCCCTAAGGAAATACTGCTGCAGAAGTATAATTACAGCAGGCTAATGCATACTGGAGAGCCAAGTTCTAGCAGCTTTATCACACACTGCTTTATACCACTAAATCAGTTTTACTGCATGTTTTACTAAAGATTTTCCTTAGAAACTGAGGAGATTGTGACAGGGCTTCTATCAACTGATCTCAATCCTATGCACAATTCAATAGATTGGTATTGTCTGGGAGACTGATATACTGGGAGATTTAAATGTATTCTTTAGTATCGACCAGGCTTCCCTTCTTTTTCTGCCCATTTTTTGTAAGATTTCAAACAGTCCTTCTTTCTCATTATCCATGTGCTTACTCTCATCATCCTTACTGACACCATGTTGTCTTGTGCAGAGGCTGGAAGTGGAGGGTACTGTTTTGCTGTGAGTTTTGGTATCCTCTTTTAGTCTTATCTTTTCCTAGTTATGCCTGGGATACTGCAAGGTTATTCACAACCTCCCCCTGTCCAAGTCCTAGGTTAATACCTGGGGCTCAGTTTCTGTATCTGTCTTCCCAAGGACATGTGGTGGAGTGGGGAGCCTTAAAATGGCAACTTGCACCTGCTCTTCACTAAATGCTCTTCCAGTTCCTGGCATCTTCATTTCAACAATGTCTTGCAAGGATGAGCCACCTCTCCTCACCCACTTAAAGCAAAACTCTACATTCTCCACAACCAAGTGGAACTGCAGCTTCTATCAAGGCTACTGAATTTAATTTATAATCATTTTGAACAACAGAGCTCAAAGTTTTTGAGAAAACCCCCTTCTAGAGGAAGGTGGCCAGAGCCATGTTCCACATGCATGTAGGTGTGTGTGTAGCTTTGGCTGTGTTCCCTCCCCACTCAGCTTCCTGGCAATTCCAGGGCAACTTCCCTGTCCATGGGAAAGTGTGACAGAAACCCTGTCCTTTCCTTGTGCCATGAAGGAGCCCAAGCAGACTTTTGGTAGTAAATTCCATTTTTCTGTCCCAAGTTCTCTGCATTGTGTACTTTTTGACTGATGCCATGTATGTGCATTGTAGGAGGTTTAGCCAAAGGTTTTTCATGGTCAGGAACTGCATCAGGTGGGTTTCAGATGAGCTGTCAGCTTTTAGGGGCTGTTTTGTCATGGGAAAGAACAGGACAGAATGTTTCCTTCCCCCAGCTGTACATCTGGGAGTCTTCTGCTGTCCTGCAACTGCCCCTGGTGCCTGCAGGGCTGGGGACAGCTCAGGGAGCAGCGTAAGAGAGAGGCTGAAGGCAAAGAGCCCTGAGCTTCCAGAGGCTCTGGCCATGCACCTTGCTCCTGTTTGCAGCTATAGGTAGAAAGCATTTTTAAATTAGCCACATTTATATGTAATTCCTAGTTGATGCACTAAGCAGAATCCACATTTTCCTAACCAAACACCTGTCTGTCACTTCTGCTAGGCACAGGATGAAACTCCAGGTGACAGTCACCTTCCAGCAGCACCCACCTAGTCCTTGGCAGAGAGTGCCAGAGAGTGCTTCTGAAATCCCAAGTTACAGTACTCCAGGGCAATTAGAGGAGATTGGAAACATGTGCTGAAGATTACAGGAGAGAGTGGAGAAGCAGTGGTAACTATTGAATAACTCCTTGGGAACTCCTGCTTTTTCCCATATCTAACTTTGGTTGGTGCATAGAAGGATATTTGTGGAGTAAGGCTGATTCAGGTGGCAACTTGTACTGGGATCCTTTACTTTTCTCTGAAATTCAACAAGCCACAACAGATTAGGAAATGAGGCTTCCTGTCTTTACTTTCTTCCTACTAATTATGATGGGCTGTGTAAAATCACTGCTCAGTCAAAGATCAGGCTTCAATTGTGCTAAAGCTTTGCAAAAAGATTTTAAAAATATCTTTCCTTTCCAGTGGAGAGGGTTGGTTTTTTTTTAACTCCAGGTGCAATGGTTCATTATGATACAGATGATCAAAGAAGGACTGGCTGTCTCAGAAAAGGAAAACAAGTACCAGGGTCCCAAATAATGTAGTTAATGAGACAAAATGAATGACTGGATAGGGGGATTTTTTCAGGAGTCTTCTTCCAATTTGAAATCAGTGAATTTATCCACTGCAATGAAAATCAGAATGGCTGTTCCTGGTGAGATCAAAAGCTCAACTTGCCCAGTATCCTATCTCACTTACAAGTGAATCCCAGAGAATGTGGGGACAGAAGAGGAGAATTTGACACCTTGAGTAATCTCCTGTTCCACAACTATTTTCAGCTGAGAGAATTTTCTGAGCCTGATGTGTTTTCTGTGCTGAGTGATCCAAAGTGGATCTCTCCTTCACAAGCATTTGTTCAGCCTCGCCCTAAACCTATACAAACACTTTGGCTTCCACTGGCAGGAGGTGTCCCAAGCCCACCACCACAACTTTTCCTGGTTTTGTTTTGCAGCAAGTTCCTGTTAGCTGTATTTATAGGCTCCTACTTCTTTTACTGGAAGAAGCAATTGCTGCTTCTTCACTTTCTTTTTGCCATCGTGATTTTATACATCCAGATTATTTCTTTTTTACTCCTATTTTGTCTTTTCAGGGGTATGATCTTTCCCTGCTTGCTCTTTCAGCCAAAAATGTGGGAGATTTCCCCGGATTTGGGCCCCCATGATAATCTTTCTTGAACATTTCCCCAAAATAGAGGACCAAAAGACACAATAATACATCATTTTAATATCTTCCCCTGTCCATTGATGATATCTCTTTGCAGACTGCTGATCTTGTTGTCATGACCTTAAAACAGGCAAAGGATGGCTGGCCAGACTAGGGAACAGCTAGGATGCTTAATTAAAAACAGTAAATCTAAGGTTTTAATGGTAGTTGGAGTAAATGATGAAGTTTTACAAACTCTTCTCTCCAAACTTTAACCTCATTTTTCATTTGACTTTACAAGTTGAATTATCATTGGATATAATTCTTGTCTATAATGTCCTTTATTAAACCATGCAGGCAGGTTTATCCCAATGGGATAATCTGCTTGGTAAGAAAAATTGAGCTGATTAAATGATGCCCACTTTATCCTTATTACAAAGCTCTTTCAGTATAATAAAGTGCAGCCATGTCACAGCTCCTGGCTATTTGCAGTGCTCAGTATTATCCTTATTGCATCTCTTCATAATTTGTTTCAAGCATTTACTGACATTTATTAATGTATGTGTTCTGATTGCAAAGTGTCCATCTCAGGTTTTACAGCCAGCACAGGCTCAAGCAGGGTGTCTAAATCCATCCACCTGGCATCTGACCTACACCTGTATGTCAGGGAAAAGGCATTTACCATCTGACATTTCTACAGTCCCAGAGCTCAAAGCACCTTTCTGCTCCAGGTATGCTGCAACACACACCAGCAAAATGCTCCTGGTGTGGGCTTAGCTTCATGCTGATAAAAAATCAGCTCAGATATTTTTGCTCAAATGATTTTCTATGGTCCTTCAGGCTGATATAAGCTGGTCTAAAACAGCTTCAAACCACTTTTGCCAATTAAATGAGCAACTGCTGGAGTGTGAGTGGATATCCATACTATTTTTGTGTTATTCAGAGTCTGAAAAGCATAAGGCTGTGTCTTAGGGGTCCTGAGCAAGCATTTAGCTGATTATGTCTCATTTCAGGTACTAAGTTTTTTTTCCCCCTGTTTCAAGGAGTGGTATGCTTACAGTTAGATTTTTAAAAGTTTTTATTTATTTATTTCCAAGTATGACTGGAGCTTTTCTTGCCAACTCATCTGCCTTGTGACAGTCACTGAGCTGATTAGTGTAATTAGCAGGCTTTGTTCCTTGCTTTAGAAGACGTGCTCCTTTCTCTTAAGCCCATCCCTCTCCTCCACTGTAGTATTTCTTTCTTTCTGGGTTTATTAATTGGCTTTGTAGTTGGATCACACAATGGAATTGTGAGACACATTATCCAAAAGGAAGACTGCAATCTGAATGTACAAGGGAATGGGGAGCTCCTTCTGAGGTCTCACTGGTTCCAGGAAAAGCTACACTCAAATTCTGGAGGGTAGGGTATTAGAAAATTAACCTAGAAATAGTTGCAAACAATTACTGTGCATGCACACATGAACATATTCAGACAAGAAGGAAAATGCAAGAAAAGTGATATAAAAGAAAAATCAGAATTCTCAAAAGATAGTAAGAAAAAGAAAACCAAACATGGATGAATCAGTGTCCAGGTAAGGTAAGGACACAGGAGAGTCATTTTCTAAACATAGTGTGAGTAAAAGGAACAGTGATCTTTGCTCATTACTAAATTAGTATGAAATAAGTTTCTGTTTAGTAAGAATGTAGTAGGACTCAGGTCCTGCTCTGTTTGACTAACTTTTTCATCAGTGATCTAGAAACAGATACTTCCTTATTGCCAAAAGGATAGAAACATATAATCTTATATACGTGACCAAAAAAAACCCACAAAAGGACAGTAGTTAGAGATCTGGATTGCTTACAAAGGAGAACAAAAATACCCTCTATGTAACTTGCTGTGGACAAGTAGAAGTAAGGTTTCAGCACAAAAAGAATGTAGGAGTGTGAGATTTATGTGGGGAAGTCACAGGTTCTGAAAAATGGGTTGTGATTGTCAGCAAGCTGGGTGCAGGCCACAGCTTTAGGTGTGGTACCAATGCACATCTTGGATGTGGAAAGGAAGGCATACCAAGCAGAACTTGAAAAAATATATCTGACAGTAATTCAATTTCTTCTAGGCATCTTTACATCAATAGAAACACTGAGAAATTGGACATAACTCAGAGAAGAAAGCTCTGATAATGATTAAAGGATTGAAAGATATGCCTTGCAACAAGGCACTCAAAATGTCAATATATTTGGATTATCAAAGGGTAGGTTAAGGAAAAGTCTGTTTTCACTTCAGAAGTACCTGTAAAAGGAAGAAAATGTTGCTAATGGAGGATCTTTAGAGTTAGTATAAGAAAATGTGGCTGAAATTTGAGGTAAAAGAAATTCACAAGAGAAATAACTTGGAAAATTTAGCAGGCAAGATAATTTGATCTGGTAGACCACACAAAGGTGCTAGAGCAGCTCTAGGTAGGTCTTTCTAAAAAGTTTGATCTTTAACAACTGATACCAGATGGATAGAAGCAAGAAAGGGTCAAAATAATTTTTGATGGCTTTTGAAAATTGGTAGAATTGCAAATTACTGAAATATAGATATATATAAATTTTACAGATTTTTTATGAAAAGGCTACATTTTTAGAATTTGATAACTTTTAAAATTCTCAAAAACAGTGGGCATTTTATTTTTGCAATATTTCCATCAGAATACTCCAAATTTCTCATTCACTTATTTTTTCATTAAACCCTAGAATCTTGACGATTACTTCCTTATTTTTACCATTTTTCCTTCCCTTCTTATTCTAATATTCAGTAAATTGTTTCAGGGAGAAGAGAGGTGAATTAATACTGATACCATAAATCATTGTGTAAGAAATAAAGAAGTCCCTAATTAAAACATATTTTATCTGTGGAGTGTTCTTTTTTTTAATATATTGAATGTAAATCATTATCCAGTATGTCTTGCAATTGCTCATCTGATGAGCCTTGACCTGGAACTCTGATGAAAGCATTAAGGGATTTAATGACACCACAAAATTGGTTCCAGGAATTAGCCATTACATGGAGGAAGGAAAATGCAGATAGCAGTGCAAGACTTTGTAGTTCCCCATGTTACACTGCAGGAAAATAATCTGGTTTTAGTATGACAGCTCAGCCATAGGATAATTGTACTCTTTAATACACAGAAATGCAGTGCACCTTGCCTGGAAAGAGAAGATTTCATAACAGCTTAGTCCTAGCTATGTTCAGTGACTCAGAGAGTGCAATGACATCCGTAAAAAATTCCTGCAAACCTGGAATCAGCTCTGGGGTTGCTGATGAACTGAGCTATGGAGGCTTGTACCTCACTGCTCCCTGTGTGCCTTGATGTGCCATGGAAATTCCTCCAGACTGTAAGAACACTAATATTCATACTGGGAGCAGAATGACCCAGGTAATTATGTGTGGGCTGTGCCTGACATCAATCTGACAGCTGTTTGGGACTTACCAGTTAAAGAACTAAGTGTTGACAGTATAATTAATACTGGTAAAGCATGGGAAATATGCTCAGTCAAACACAATTTCCTCTTTGATAAGCTTGCAAGTTTAGTTATTAAAGACACCACTTACCTGTAATCCATCCAGACTCCTTAGTAAAAGACACAATTAGGTAAAAAAAATGGAGCACACTATACTGCAAAACACATCTTAGAAGGGATTCAAAGTTGTCTAGCAATCCAATTTTAAGCAATGGAGATTCTCCATCTTCAATGGAGATTTCAATGGAGAATCACTGGCAAATATTCTGCAAGCTTTGCCTGTAGACTAAATACTACCAAAAGTTGTGCAAAGATCTGAAGACAATCCAGAGATCATTCCTGACAGAAACTTTGGATGATCCCATTAAAGTGGCAAATATTGAGGAAGGCTAAACAGCCTTTTGAGAATGAATCTAAATTACTCAATATGTAAGCCCATTCACAAAGTAAGAATTTTCATGCACCTAGTACATCCTAATATAGAGGAACATAAACTTCAGCCCATACTAAGAAAATGGGCAAATCTTGGGCAAATAATGGACTCCTTAGGGATTAGGAAGAGTGAAAAAGTAAAATGAGGCCACTGTGAAGAAAAATGCCAATCTTTGTGTTAAGAGAGGACAAGTGGCAAAGAGATACTTTCACACCAAGGAGAGGCCACTGTGAAGAAAAATGCCAATCTTTGTGTTAAGAGAGGACACTGAGAAGTGGCAAAGAGATACTTTTACACCAAGGGCAAGTGAGCCTGGTAAGGGGCTGTTCCACATGTTTTGGCATGATGTTGAAATATTAGAGAATGAGCATAAAAGTTTCCTACTAATGGGAGCTAAAGCTTCTTGGTAAGGAGATTTTCAGTATTTTACAGTCTAGTTACTGTGCTGAGCTTTGTGTCACAGTTCCTGTTGTTTGACCTAATTCTTCAAAAGGTCTCTCTGTGTTGTGTATCAAAAGGGAGTTTGAGAAGCAAATTAACTGCAAAGTGTACATCCTTATTAGGAAAAAATACTGAGGACTGCATCTTCAGCCATTCTGGGAAAGTCATGCCAGGAACCCAGGCAGACAAATTTAAATGGGGAACAAGACAGATTTTTAATGATGATTCTTGCTTGGCCATTGCTAAAAAAATTCTCAGTGGTGGTTTTCCCTCTCTCGTTATATTCACATCAGGACTTGAAGGCATTTAGGAAAATCATTATATTAAAAATGAGCTATTTGGCTTACTGTAAAATGCAGTGGGGAGAAAACCTTCAGCCTGGTCATACAGGAGGCCACTCTCTAACAATGTAATGCTCACTCTGGCCTCAAATTTGGTAGAGTACTGCCACTGATTTAAGCTGTTTGAAAAAGGAGTGATCTGGATGCAGTATCTGAGAAATTGTATTTTTCATGACGGGCTAATGAGAGTATAAAATTCCCCTGATCATTCCCTTGTGTTGTCAGACTGTTATGTCTAGCAGTTATTTTTGAACTCTTGCTAATAGACAAGAAAAAACATAGGGGATTAATCAGAGGAAATTCAGGAGGCTCTTATTATTTCCTCTCCTCTTTATTCCCATAGTGATGACAAAGATGAAGCATCCTCTATAAAAATGCCAGAACTGCTAAATCAGGACTCATGTGAACACATTTTTGCTTAGTGCTGCCTTTGTGATTCTCCTGCTGTTTACGTGGCTTTTATAATTGAAATGATATTGCTGAAATCATATCTAGCACAAGAGCTTCATGTTTATTCTCTCTCCCTAACACTTTGGTCTCAGCCTTCTCTGATATATGATATGAAGCAGTACATTCTCTTCCTATGCAAACACTCATTCTTCCACACATCCCCAGACACAGCCATTCACACCATCACCAGGGCCCTGGCCTGTCTTCATTTGCTTGTATCATTAAAAGAAAAGACAGAAGCAGCACCCATATCAATGGAAGGAGTGCAAATACCAGTGCATCAAATGACACAGAATATTGTACAGCAAACTAGAAAGTGCTAATAGAGACTTTATAACCCCTACCATGCTCATTCTCTTCCACCTGGACCTCTGGCAATCTCTGACTGGTTAGAGGGAATGTTCTTTGCTCTGTAGGATCTCTGCCACCAAGGCATCAATGTGTCCAGTCTGTTTATTCTAGAGTAGGACTCCAAAGGTTGCCTAGGTTCAAAATCTTGTGGAACACCTTCCTCAAATGACTGTCTCCATATTTCATATACAATTTCTGCCTTTTCTTCCACTTAGTGAAGCAAGTGGAAATGCACAGGTAGCATCACTCAACCTTCCCATCCAGCCAACATTTTGCCGATTTTTACATGAAGGAAAGTCAAAGTCTTACTCATGGTGACACAGAGTGTCCACATCAGGTTCAGTCAGGAGCTCATGACTCCCCAAGATGTCTGGCATGACAGATACATAGTCTAGCATACCCTTTTTTCTATTCCTAATTCCCACTCAAGTACTGTACAGAACTCAGCACGTGAGAAGTTTTGTTTTGAAATTTAAATGAACTGCAGCACTAGTGTGCCCTGTTGCATTTTTGTCGTTTTCTTTTTTGTGTTTGATTTTGACTCTGGGAGTTTTACTCTGGTCTGAGGTGACGCAGGTTTGTTGGGCAAGTATAAACATGATTGCAAGAATTGTAGGTTCCTATTGAGTCCAAATGCCATCAATTTGCATTGAAATCAGGGATTCTCAGCATTTTACAAGACTGGTTTCTATATTTGCACACTACATTCCATAGTCCATTTTATATAAAATGTCAAATTAATTTTGGTGCAGCAATGAACAACCACTTAGCTCAGAATTTGTATTTGATGCAGTACTGAAGACCTGTTTCAGCTTACTGGATAACAGAGAAATATAAACATAAAAATTCTTGCTTTCTGATGTAAATAGATATATGTAAAAAGATCATAGGAAGGAGATTTTACTATAGTTTTGTTAATACATAACATAATTTGTTTCATTTGTGTCATGCTTGCTTTTTTTTTAATCAAATCTTATTAAAGTGGTGCAGAAACAGGAACTGCAGATGATATTTAACAGACCTGATAAGTGAGGTTACAGTGTTGGAATTAATAACCAGATTAAAAAAATATGTAGTGTTTTACCAGGATCAAAAATTG
The DNA here is from genome assembly GCF_014805655.1 of Passer montanus. Classification (NCBI taxonomy): domain Eukaryota; kingdom Metazoa; phylum Chordata; class Aves; order Passeriformes; family Passeridae; genus Passer; species Passer montanus. The sequence continues at coordinate 17,850,390 of NW_024357613.1, read as the reverse complement.
CATTACCCGGGATCAAACCATTTTCCTTTCCAGAACCCCTCTCAGTGTCATACTGAGCTGATTTTCCTTGGCACATCAATTTCCATTTTGGTGAAAAGAAATTTAGTGGTTGCACCTTGGATCCATCAGGCCACTGAAAATTAATGCTATTTTGAAAAAATCCACCTGACTATGTCTGGTCTGTAACACAAGCGGAAAGGAAAAATTAACAATTGCAAAACCACATTTCCATTAACCTCAGTAATAAAAATGCAACAGTATCTTGAACACTTCTAATGTATTAAATAGATAATAAATGAGCAGTGAGCAGTGCTTGTCACCAGGAGAGCAAAGTACTTGCAAGGAAACACCAGAAAAAGAGATTTTTCCTGATCTTTCCCCATAAGCCCACTTCTCAACAGTGCTCTGTGATTGTGACGGGGATGTGGTGCTTTTGTAAATGTTGTATTTCACATGACATATGTGAGTCCTGACCAGCTGTACACAGGACTTGGCAAAGGAGTCAGAGGTGAAGCTATAAGCCAGAAAACCAGGACACATTCCATCTTGGGTGATTTCTTTACATTTAGAAGTACCTTCAGGAAATTAATTTGCTCTTCTTCACTTCCTGTTCTAAAATAACAAACTGCTTTAAAAAATCATTGGTGTGGAGATGGATTGTGTTCCCCCAGAAAAAAATTACTGTCCAGGAACAGGTCCCTTGTATAAAGACATCCTTTAATTTAATGTATTTCCCATATGCCATTGAGTTTCCTACTCCTCTGGCAGGCAGGCTGTGGTGAGTCCAGGATTGATCAGCGATGTTCCTGCCCAGTCCTGAGGTTTTGCTTGTTGTAGAACAGCACTGTGCCTTGTCCCCCTGCATTTACACCCTCACTGAGCAAAGCTGACACTGAGTGCAGGAATAGATACAGAAAACACACTCTGTGAGGAAGGAAATGTCATATTAGATCCATATTGGCTTGGCTTTTGATAGGAAGGGACCATGAAAAATGGCATGAGAAATAAGGAATGAATGACAGTGAAGGAAAGGGAAGTGAGTGGGAACTCAGGAGTGGGAAAAGGGTAAAAAAAAACCCCAGTGAAGCTGAAGTAATTGGGAGATGTGAGATGGAGAGCTTGCACTCAAAGCTAGGCAAAATTACACCATGTTTTTGAATGGCCAGTGATTTCCTTTCTGCTCACTGTGGCGATTTTGCAAGTACTGTTACTACCTTGTGAAACTGTAAAAAGCTCAAAATGAAACTCTTAAAAGAACACATTTACAAGGTATTATCTAAGACATTTTGGGAGCTTTTAAATTGAAGAATTCTACATTAAAACTAGGTTATTAGCAATAATTACATGTTAAAATCTTGCAAACCTCTTGTTTCTTCATTCTCATTGCCAAAGCTTTTTATATCACAAGGTTTTTATTAATTTAATTGTAGCCTTATGCCAAACTTGTTCTGCATTTTATCTAGCTCTGGTTTCTGGAACAATAGCTTATCTTTTTAACTATGTAGCTTTCACATCCCATTGTAGTGTGAGGGAAAGATGAAGATGCTGAGCTGATCCACAATAATTATATTGTTCCTTTGTAAAGAATCACAAAGCGCTCTCCTTGAGTTCCTAAACAAAGACCTACATGTTTTTAAGTAAGACCCATTAAAACAGTCAACCTGAAAGCTGGTATCCCCACAAAAATACCTATCTTTGACCTCCACTTTGATCACTGTTATATTAGATGCTTTCTATGCAAATTAATAAATTTTCTTTCTAAAATATTTTCCTCCTTTAAGCTTTCCATGATCAGACAGAATGGTGACTTTCCAGCCAAATATACTTTAGCCTTTTCCCTCTGCAGTTCACTGCAGTTCAAAACTACCTCTTCCATTAACCACTTTCACCAGGCTCTGAAATTTGATCTATATTCAACATCACCCCTTGGAGATACCTAATCATGGGCTTAACTGAGAAAAAACAAAACTCGTCTTCCCTGTCAAATCCTCAAACTCTCATAATCTACAGCTGCTGCCACTGCCGCTCTTCTTTGGACACTGCAAGCTTTATTCTCCTCGTTTCTCCAAATACACAGACCACGTTCAAATCCAGCAGGAACTCCTTCTAGAGCAATCACCACTGATACTTTTTCTCATTGCCATTCAGACCCTCCTCACCTCCCATAACAGCAAAGCCTACAGTAATACATTTGCTTCCCTTGCCTGTATTACTTTCAAACTATAAAAAAGTAAGACAAAAGACTTGTGTTCCTGAGGCAGCAGCCCAGCTCTCCCACCCTGCTGAAAGTCTTCACAAGTTCCCCTTTCCTGCTGCTGAGCTTGAGATGTTACACCGCAGCTTTGTACAGTTTTACCCTGTCCTACTTTACTGTTTTTATCTTAGAATCTGTCTCCCTTACAGCTTTCATTATCATGCTACCGGCACTGAAGGCTCCCTTCACTGTCTTGCTCACAAAGGACTGCAATCTTTGCACATCTCTCCTTGTACTTGCTGTGCTCACCCCATGGTGAGACCGCGATCCTGCCCAAAACCCTCCTCAAGACATCACTGCCTTCTGCAGCCTATATGTGGAACCTTCAAGAAATTCATCATTGATAGCCAATACACACTGAAGCTGGTATTCTTGGGGTTTTCTTATATTATACTTATAGATTCAGACTTAGTCACCCTGGAAGCACATATATGTTTATGTGCTTTATGTAACCACAACATTGTGATTATTCAGCTCACCACCGTGCTCATCTTTCATCTGGTTCTTCATCCTTATAACTTGTTTTGAATTCCATTTTAAAATTTTGGAACACAGACAATGTCTTCACATGTATCCACAGTCTTTCCAATTCTAGGGGATCTTGTTTCCAGTTGAAGTAAGACTTTGGATGCCCTCACATCTCATATTAAGAAACAATAGTAACAGTGATTATGTTCCAGAGTAAGAAAATAAATAAAAGAATAAGTAGCAAACAGAATGGAAGTCTAAAGTGTGTTTCTGTATAAACAGAAATGAAGTCAAGTCCTAGTTTTCTTATTAATAGTTAGTAAAAATATTCCAGGATAAGTGATATCCCACAGCTGCTTTCTTAGCAGTGGTCCAAATACCTAGAACAGAGAGACAGGCATATGACTGTACAGTGGTCATAAGGCTAGGCATACTTTATGAATGTATTCATAATACATTCATTCATAAGTGAATTTCCAAGTGAATTGTTCCAGTTATGATCATCTTTTCATACTCATCAAGATACTTCAGATAATGTTATGAAGTGGAACTTTAGGAGACCTAATAACACTGAACCTATGCTGTCATATGCTTAAAGGTAGAGCATTTTTATGTGTTTTTGAAAACAAAACTGCTCTGCCTAGGCTCTGTATAGATTTGATCATGGGAGAAGACAACTTCCATACAGAGAAATATGCAGCCCTGTGTGGTGCTGGAGAGGGCACATGTTGGGAGCCAGTGGGACATTCTGTGGCACTGAGGCTGTGCTACAGCCTCAAGCAAAGAGCCTCTCTTGCAGCTTTGTCTGCTGCATATTTCAGGGACTAAATCTGCACTAAAAATAGCACAATTGGGATCTAAAACTGTCATTTTGGCTGAGGCTGTAGCACAGCTGTAGCAGGTTGGAAGGGTAGCCTACAGTTGTGCTACCATAACGAGATGGGCAGACACGTGGTGGTACAGGAAAGCCCACGCTGGCACAAGAGGAAATGCCAGAAACTACTTTAAAGCGCAGCCCTTTAAAAGGCTAAATAAACTAATGTGTTGCTGAGTGTGAGACACAAGTCTGCTTTTCCTTCAGGAGAGGTAGTGATGCCTGATGGGTTTAGGTTTTAAGGTTCTGCTTGCTACTAGAAGCTGGGGCAGAAGTCACATGCGTCTTCACACACGGTGCCCTGAACCGAAAGTTTGTGTGGCCTTAAGTTGAAGTGTTAGATTTACAATTGAAAACAATATTTAATCCTGCTTTTCAAGATATTATAAATGGAAACAAAAGGTTTCAGGTTGACTTTTGGCAGGAGGAAATCCCTTTGAATGGCATCAACATAAGAATTTAGTTTTGCCTGTTTGCAGAGCTGCTGTTGTCATTGGGTGAGCACTTGTGAGCATTTTCCCAAACATTATGCCTTATTAGAATATAGAATATACTGAGTTGGAAGGGACCCATCAGGATCATGGAACCCAAGTGGCCTTGCCCAGGACAGTGTAGGACAGCTCCAAGAGTCACACCCTGTGCCTGAGAGCATTGTCCAAATGCTTCTTGGACTCAGTTAGGCTTGGAGCTGTGACCCCTTCCCTGGGGAGCCTGTTCCAGTGCCCAGCCACCTCCTGGGTGAATAACCCAACCTAAACCTCCCCTGACACAACCTTGGGCCATTCTCTTGGGTTCTGTCACTGTCACCACAGAGAAGGGATCAGTGCCTGCCCCTCCTCTTCCCCTGATAAGGAAGTTGTACCTGCAGTGAGGTCTCCCCTCAGTCTCCTCCAGGTCAAACAAGCCAAGTGCTCTCAGCTGCTCCTCATGTGGCTTCCCCTCAAGGCCCTTCACCATCCTCATTGCCCTCCTTTGGACTGTCTCTAACAGATCAATGTCTTTTTCTTGTTGTGATGCCCAAAACTGCACACAGGACTCAAGGTGAGGCTTCCCCAGTGCAGAGCAGACTGCAGAGTGCTCTCAAGACTAATCCTCGTGCTTTTTCTCCCAATGAGTTTGCATGTAAATCATGCATGTTTGCATGATTTCCAACCACTGTCTGTGACTAAGCAAAGCACAGTTTATAGGGAAATGTCTCTTTCATTGTGGAAATGGATATAGTTCAGAAAAATTAGCTGGACAAGTTTGCCACTCAGTTCCTTTTCAGGTGATGAAGGGTTAGAAGATTCAGGGAGACCTGAAAGGAGAACTAGCCCAGCAAACAGCTTTGGATAGGGTTTAGTCAGGAGAGAAAACTCTGGAGATGCTATGAAAAGGAGCTTCTGTTTGTTCTTTCTGTCTACACAATGAGCTCCTAAACCTCCCCAATCTCTCTAGAATGCAGATGATGCTTTGTGAGCTTTCTACTTTGAGTATAGCCCAGTGATAATTTCTGATGATAGTTGCTCAGCTTGCTAAGATTTGACCTTTTCTTGCAGATAAAAGCAGTAACCAAGGTAATTTTAAAATCCTATGGTCATTTACTTTAATGATACAACATACACCAGAAAATAACATCCTAACTAACCAAATATCTATAGAATGCAATTATTTAGGACAAGTAAAATTATATCTTGAAGGCAGTCCAGAGTAAGTATTCTTTATTTTTTTTTAAGAATTGTCTTGGTGGGCTTTGTTCTGAAACGTGTAATTCATTCGACCATGTTCTATCACTTGTTATTATAGGCAAAATTATTAGCCTAGGGACAATAACCTTTTTATAAGACTGTGCATTCTGGGTGGAAATTTATTGCTCAATAATAATGAGCGGTAAGAAGCAACTGTTTTATAATATTACCTTTAAAAGCCCCTTACTCAATATTTGCTGACACTGTATTATATCCCATAAATGTATTGCATATATTTGTAATAAAAGAAAAAATTTAAAGAAGATAGTGAATTGCTGGTGTCCGTGTTAAGAAGTAGTTTTCTTTGGCATCATCAGAAAAAGTAGTAGTCATGCCAGTGTTCCCTTTTATACAGATGTGGGGGTAGAATTCACTTCTAAGAATTCACTTCACTCCGGTGGCTCAGCTGGAATGCAATAGTGGCATCCCTTTGGATGCAGGAAATGAAGAGAGCACAGAGCCCAGTGAGTGAATCCAGCTCTAACTAAGAGCTCTGCCTGGGGCACCTCCTCCCGCTTCCCAGGAAGTTCCTACTTCCCAGAAAGTTCTCAACATAGGTAAGATCATGCTACTTATTCCTGGTTGTGATATGATACATACAGGAAGAGGCGCCAGCTAAAACCTATCTCTGTTGTGCAAAAATAGCAAATGTGCTTGCCTGCTCAAGACTGAGAATCCCACAGCCTAAGAAGCAATATAGAACATATTTACATCTTCCCAAAGAAATCCCTTTGCTCCTTGTATCAGAGGCCATTTCATTGCAGCTGTGAAGGATTACAGGCTGAGCTGATTAAAAAACTCCCCCACAAGTCCAAAGTACTTGAAGAGCTCTCTGTCCTTGCTGCACAGCAGGACTAGTGACCAACCTCAAGAAGAGTGCAGAAGCTGCTCACAGATCTCTTGCATGTTTCCCAGGAGTTGTACAAAAGTGCAGGTTTTACTGCTGTGCAGGTGTAGATATAATTCAGATAGGAAGATTTCTCTCCAGAGATACCCTGGTTCCAACATAGATTATTTAGCTGCGTGTTGACAAATCCTGCTGCTGTTGCTTCAGTGAAAGCTCAGCAGAATCTGGAAGAAAGATGATGCTTTGTCTTTTCTGTTTGTGGTGGACAATACCAAATTACCCTGTCCAGTATTTAGCTCTGCTGTTTGTTTGGTTTTTGGATTCTGTAGCAGAATTGTGCAGATTAACCCCGCAAAATGCATGAGATTACTCTGAGATTTATAAACAGGGTGTCTGGCTTGGTTGAGATGTTTTGCTTACCCCACACCCCCCCTTTAGAGAAAGTAGCAGAAGCTAATGAAGAGATGTGTGGGTTTGGATCTCCTTGTGTGACTCATGTATAATGAGAAGGAAAAGGGGAAAGAACAAGCCTGTGGAAGCTGCCAAGGTTGCTAAATTGTGCAGTGGCCAAGGCAACGTGAGGCTGCTGAGTTGCAGAGCTGCTGCATGCACCCTGCCCAAATCTGTGCTGGGTGGAGTTAACAGGCATGTTGTCCTATTCTTCCTGCACCCCAGCCATGACAGTGGGTAAATCACTTAGCCCTGTGCCTCCCAACCCATTTTTTATTATTTCTTTGGGTCTGGAAATGTTTCTGACTCTGCTTTTGTGTGCAGTGCTAGTCTTTGTATGGGGCTCTCTCCTTTTAGCTGTCCCTAGACAGACAATATTTTTAATACCTCTCATAAGGACAGAAATGGGGAAGAGGTTTACACATAATAGGAGAAAAAACAGCAGTAAATACTAAAAGCAAGGCAGAAGACTGCCCATCATTCTTTCTACATACTTTATTTTAGACTACTACTTTATTTATCATAAAGCAGTAAATTTTTATGAATTCTGGTGGTTTTGTTTCACTCCTGATTCAAACTTTTGAAATGGGTTTAGTAAAAAGAGAAACAGAGAAGACAATCTATACAAGTTCTAGAAATAGGAGCACAGGGGAGCAGTTTGAATTTCTGCTTTCAGCTGTGCAAAATGTGGTTTCTACCCCTTTAAATTGGTCGTAGTTGCAGGGCTCAATTCAGAGACTGGACCTGTATGCCAGTCCTCAGTCCTGGCTTTCTAAACAATTTAAGTTTAACTCTGTTTCCTCTGCTCTTTTCATCTTTCTACTACCATAAGGAATCCTTGCTGTTTCCATTTGTGGTCCCCTCCCACCCATCTAGGACCATCTTTCCTTCTGCCCAAAACTGTTTTGTCAGTGCTTTCAGGTCTTCCAAATTTCTTTGGAAAATACCTTTCCCAATTTTGCCAAACACCTGTCTTAGCAACAGCTCTCATCCCTTGTGTCTCCTCCACTCGTATCTCATAATCAGCTTTACTCATTGGATTGTGCCAAATATGGATTTGAGTTCTTGGCAGGATCTCTCCTTACATGTTTGTTTGAGGAGTGTAGTATGCACTTGACAGCTTGAAAAATAAAGCAGGTGAACCATATTAATCTATTAAGGCATGACTTTTAGAGAACGGAGAGTTGGAAATTTCTCCAAACCTCTGTGGATTTTGCAGGCCACTCTCAACCATAAATCTCTTACAAATCTCACAAGGATCTCACTCTGTGTCTGGGGCAGGGCTGAGGAGATAGTCCACAGGAAACCTGCATTTAGGACAGGAGAGCTACGGCTCTGGGTGAGAGGAGGGAGCCTGTCCCATTTTATGGAATTCATTTCAAAAGAAAAAAACTCTTGAAAACTGCTTTTTGGACAGCCAAGGGCATGGGATTTCCCCAGCAAAGCAGGGTGCCTCCAGCAACAGGTCCCATTGCTGGAAGCCACCCCCAGGTATAATCAAAAATTTTAGCAAATCTGGAAGAGGATCTATGTTGCTGACAGATGTACTCTGGCAGAAAAAAAGCACTGGCCTTGTAAAAGAAGTCTTGTTTTTACCAGGAGAATGAAGATGGACCTTTGCTGAACACAGGAGCAAAGGAAAGGATGACATGCTGGAGGGCAGCAGGGGATGTATCCATGCTGATAAAGTAGCTAAAAAATGTTTTAAACCTTGGCAGCAAAGAGGTGGAGATTTTAATTAATAAACCCAAACCTATTCTCTTGAGGCACAGGTGAATTTGATATTAAAAAGGGGAAAACTCTCCAGCTTCTGTTGCACTTTTTTGCCATATCAGAGAATACTTTGCTGTGTTGGCTAAAAGGCAAAAACCTCAGTTTGTTCAAGGAAGCTGCAAGAATAAAAGATCAGTTACAGCATCAACATTTTGGTCCAAAACCTAATCTTTACCCTGTGTCTCTGCCACATTTTTCAATTGCAGAGATGTTAACTCATCTCCGCTAACATTGCTCAAACGCTTTCAGATTTTATAAAGTTCTGGGTTTTAATTTCTGCCAATTTTTGGGTAAACTCTGATAAATCTAAACTGATTTCTAAGTTACAAAGATGATTCAAAGTTTGAAAGTACTCTAAAATACACTGGAACAATTAATTCTATTTCCTCTACTGATGCCCTAAGCCCCCAGGGTCTGTGCAATAACCACTCCTTTATTCAATCTGCTTCATCCTTCAATGAAGCAGATTCATTTAGTAATCTTAATATAGAGAATTTTGTTTCTTGCTAGTCCCTACAAGCTGGAGTTCTCACTACATAGGCTCTAGACACTGACAAATTGTACATTCACTCAAAAGCAGAGCAATGGAATGACCAAGGGAAATCATGACACTCATCAGTTCCCGTGGCAGCTCTGCTGCTTGCTGCACTCAGCAAAGCAGACAGGGGGTCAGATCTGAAGACATCATTCTCTGAGACAGACCAAAATGTGCAGGGAAGCTGAAGACATTGAAGAACTGTGAACTATTCCTTTGGACATCATACTGTAAAGGGAAAATAATTGAATTCGTCTGAGGCTTGGTTGATGTTGACATTTTCAGTGAGAGGAGTCAACTTACAAGTGTCTGCAACTTTCAGCCCTTGCTGACATAAAGTAATAGTTTGTCCCTTGCAGTATTTTAGTCACTTAACATTCCAGATACACTGTTTGAAGGTGGGATCAAAACCACTCCCTAGGCAAGCACAGGCTCCTAACACAGACAGAGACAATTTACCAGTGATGCCCTTTCTTCCAATCTCACTTTAAAATAAGATGTCTGTTGGTAAAAATCCACCAGACAGACAGCTTTATAGACTGCTGCTCTTACCCACATGACAAGAATATTGCAAATTGCAGGACCCCAGTCATCCTACTCACCACACTGTCCAAACAAGAGCTGACCAGGAAGGAGCTGCCTCACAGGAGAAAAGTTCTCTCCTTGCAATGCTCATTCAATTCATAATTGGGTTTTTTTAAAAGTGTTAATTAGAATTCTAAAGTAAGCAACAAGTTACGTTGAGACTGGAATTGGAGCACAAAAATGCTGAAGAGAGCACCAGTGTGGTATTTAAATATTTATCTTACCTAACTTGAAGTATCTTCACCATAGAAATGAGTTACTTGTTCAGAAGTCCCCATATAGTGTAGGGACTAAGCAGAACTCTCTAGAAGGATTTGTGTCAGGCAAATTGGATCTTACATGATGCCTTGTTTACATGCAGATACCTACATTGCAAGAACCTGAATTTGAACTGATAAATCCCATTCCAAATGACATTTAAATAGACAGAATTTTTTTTAGTTTTGCTTGTCTATGTCAAATTCAAAGTTATGATTACAAAGGAAGAAAAAAATAGTATGCTGCAATTAAACTGTGCTTTTGAGAGATGCTGTTAGTCCATTTGAAGTATTAAGCTGACACTTCAAAATGGATAATAATAAAAAGCAAAAATGAATATATTTTGCAGATAGAGTGCCCAGTGTTCAGAATCTTAAACTGGTATTATTATTACTTATTATTCTAATTTTACCTGCAGAGCACAAATAATGTTCACGCAACTTCACAGACAAATAAAGGTGACAGGCCTTGACTTCAGATCTCAAAACAATAATGAGACCAAACATAGAAAGTGATGACAACAAATGAAGGATAAAGTGGGGCATGGAAGAAATAGGTCACAACAGTGTAATGACGCAAGAGAAGCACTTTGACTTTTCTTCCAATCACTGGTTTCACACATAGAAAGTAGCTGGAGGAGCCAAAGCAGAAGTAAAGAGATGTAGCCACCCCAAAGACCTTGTCCAGGAAGAAAGAATGTCAGAACTGTGACCATCAGTTTCAGGAGTTCACCAGTCTCACCTCAAGCCACTGTACCAAATTACTTTCTGAAGAGCTCACAACAGTGGAACAAGTAAAACTCTGAAAGCATATTAAAGTAAACAGTTCACTGTTCCTCTTCTTATTGAAAGAGGTTAAAGCAACTTAAATAGAATTTCAATCAATCATTCCCATCCTGACGGACAAATTTCAGTCCAATGTAATTGGAAATGGCAGTTAAAAAATCTTGATAAAAGGGATTTAGATGAGAATGCTAACAAAGAGCAGTAAAAACTGGCATGTCTAATGCAAGATTGTTTTTCCTTTTATCCCCACAGTAATTTTCTAACTCAACTATTGAATTTCTCATAATATCCTGAGGGATACTGAGAAACCTGCTATTCAGCTGCTCTATTGTCTGAAACAAGGAGACACATTCAGTTCATGAACCCAAACCAAGTTTCTTTTTTTTGCTTCTAAGATTTTTTGGACAATGTTTTCCTCACATAATTTCAAATTACAGATCCATTTCACCTCAGGCTTACAACTACGGTTTCAGGATGTTCTGGGAGAAGATGATTGATTAGGTGTCTGACAGAGCACATGCTGAATTAAGCAGAACCATCTAACCCCTCCCCAGTTAATTAAGAGGTCTTCTGGGATGATTTGTTGATGACTCCCCTCACACAGCAGACAATCCTCTTCTCAAGTCTTTAGGATCACCAGCATTTGTGACCCTTCTATACTGATAGTCCTTGAAATGACCTAAAACCATTGTGAAGGAATCACACACATGACCTTCAGTGAGGGGTGATGACACAGGATTACAGATACAGCTTCAATCAAAGGATGCACAGCAGCCTGTGTGATAAACCAGAGTATTGTTCTACAGCTTTATTAGCCAGACAGCCACAGGCAGCAGCAAAGAGGGCAACAGCTGTGTGTGAACTGACCATGTGCTGATCAACAGCAGCTGAACATGAGCCAGAGTGTGCCCAGGTGGCCAAGAAGGCCAATGGCATCCTGGCCTGTACCAGCAATAGTGTGGCCAGCAGGACCAGGGCAGGGATTGTCCCCCTGTACTCAGCACTGGTGGGGCTGCACCTCCTGTGTCCAATTTTGGGGCCCTCACTACACAAAGGACATTGAGGAGCTGGGGTGAATCCAGAGAAGGTCAACAGAGCTGGTGAAGGGTCTGAAGCACCAGTCCTGTGAGGAGCAGCTGAGGGAGCTGGGGATGTTTATGCTGGAGAAAAGGAAGCTCAGGGAGCCCTCATCACTCTCTACAACAGCCTGTTGTAGCCAGGTGGGGTCAGTCTTTTCTGTCAGGCAGCCTGGGACAGGACAAGAGGACATGGCCACAAGCTGTACCAGGGAAGGTTTAGTTTAGAAACCAGGAAAAAATTATTAATGGGAAGAGTTATTAAGCATTGCAGTGGACTTCCCAGGGAGATGGTGGAGTTGCTATTCCTGGAGATGTCCAAGAAATAAAGGGTTGTCAAGCTCAGTGCCATGGTCTCTTTGACACAGTGTTGCTCAGTCACAGGGTGGACTCAAGGATTTTTGAGGTCTTTTCTGACCTAAATGATCTTGTGATTCTGTGATATGTGCAAAGTGGGGATATGATGTTGTGAGAAGATAGGTGACAGGAGAGATGGAACGGATGTGATTAAGGTATAAAGCATATGTATATATTATGTTTCCATATACCACATGGAAACTGAAAAACCTGGTTATTTCTATGAAGTAGCAGAAATAATGTCTACATTTTTAAGGAGGGAGTGAAAAGCAACAACACGTTGCTCTATAGAGTGAAACTCTACAGCATAAAATAGATGGTACAGTCTAATGAATTCTATTTCTTTGTATCGTACATGTTAAAATAAAAAGTAATCAGTGAAATCTGAAACCAAAGCAGCCCACATTGCACTGTATTTCTTGTTGCTAGGCACCATTTGTTCATATTGTGATGCGAGGTGTTTTGCCTCCAGTGTCAAAAAAGGTGTTAAGATTCTCCCACCTTGTAAACATTTAATCAGGCAGTAGAACAGATAAGCAAGTGCTGAAAAGAAGACTGACTAGATTTATCTTCCTTTTAAATTCCAGAAGAATACTGTAATTCAATCCTGTGAAACGGACCGTTCCCTGTTCATGCCTTTATGCTACTGTCTTTTTTCTCAAGCTAGCAGGATGGCTCCTATCCACTTAACCTTGTTTTGAGCACAGTAGTTTGGATTTCACTGTAGGAGGTTGTTGTGGTTTAGTCCCAGCCAGCAATAGCTGCTCACTCATTCCCCTTTGGTGGGATGGGGAGAAAACGGGAAGGGTGAAAGTGAGAAAATTCATGGGTTGAGATAAAGACAGTTTAATAGGTAAAACTAAAGCCATGAATGCAAACAAAACAAATCAGTGAATTCATTCACCAGTCCTGATGGGCAGGCAGGTGCTCAGACATCCAGGGAAAGCAGGGAACCCTCACATGTAATGTGACGTGGGCAGACAACACCATCACTCCAAAGGTCCACCCTTCCTTCTTCTTCTCCCAGATTTACATGCTGAGCATGGCATCAGATAGCGTGGGGTAACCTTCACTTATCAGTTGTGGGCAGCTCTTCTGGCTGCGTCCCCTCCCAACTCCCTGTGCACCCCCTCCTTCCTGGGAGGGGGGTGGCGTGAGGAGCAGAAAAGGCCTTGACTCTGTCCAAGCACTGCTCAGCAATAATTAAAATGTCCCTGTTATTAACACTGTTTCCAGCACAAATCCAAAACACAGCCCCATACCAGCTGAAGAAAATAACTCTATCCCAGCCAAACCCAGGAAGCATGTACTTCAGCAAGTCATTTAGCTCCAACCTGAATGTGCCAAGAAATGGAGAAAACACCCTTTCCCTGAAAGTTGCTCCCAAATTATTCATTCAGACTGCTTACAAAACTGAGCAGAGAGAGTGACTCACTCTAGGTTCCAACTACCTGCTCCTTCTGCCTTCTCTTTCTCCTGAGTAGAAAACCTTTCAATATCTAATCTATTCCCTTATATAATTACACTACAATCCTCCTATTTTGAGTGTCTCTTGGATAAACTAAATTCATCAAGCTCTGTGTGAATATCACAAAAGGCTTTTCCAGGAGTCGCAAAATAATTTTCGTATGATCTCCAGCATGTCAACATCCTTTAGGAAATGTGGACATTGCAAATAGAACTCAAATAATCTAAATTTAGTTGTCTAAAACACAGGTCTAATGGAACAGTTCTGGGTCTCTATGCAGCCAACAAAGTGAAACAGACAGTGCCAGGAGACAATTATTCCACCTCTTTCAGGCATCTAGGAAGGCTGGATGCCCTCTGAAAGTGTCTAATTGAATGCACAGGATGTCTTAACAGCTAGTTTCAACTACATTCCTTTCTGTTAAATCATGAGTGCTAGTTGAGATGTGTAGCAGCACAGAACTGTACAAATTCTCATATCAAGCAGAGAAGATATCCTCACCCACTCATTCTACTACTAATACACCCATCGACAGGAGTAGATTTTTCCACTTGGAATTTGTATTCAATTTGTCCTTTGCTACAAGCACAAAATCCATTTTTAGAGTCAAGTTTACAGCATACATTCACACATTCTGTAAATAAGCCTATGCACTCCCAGCTTCTGGAAGTGGGTGTCTGTTTTTGAATTCAGTTGTTACAAAAATTCATGCTGTGTAAAGAAGATCAGTTTCTCAGACAGCTCCATCAAGACTCCCTTACCACTGTGTCCTTCTTATTGTCACACGTTTGCCAACTCTTCGTGCTGAAATGCAATACACACAAGGCTGCAGGGTGCTGCCAGTAACATTCACACTGATGTCCCTGCTTTGGAAAGATTACAAAATGAAACAGTTATTCTGTTCATCATTCATTGGAAATGGTGTAAAATCCCACACTGCTTCACTGGTTCTGAGAAGTTTAGAAAGAAGGAAAGAAACAACCTCACCAGTGAGTTTGAAGCTTGTTTCACACATTCAAGTCTTTGAAAGGGATCACTATTCCAAATCTATAAGAGAGGGTTTAAATGAGAAAAGGATGCAGTAGTCTCAGATCAGTTGGAATGATGACCATGGTAGGATGGCTTTTCTTAATCAAAAGTTTCAAACAGAAAGATCACAGTTGTTATGGTCTTGCCCAGACAAAACATCTGCTGAGATAACTCCAGCTTCTTTCACATAATCCCAGCAGTTTAAGCAGAAAATACCAGAAGCTGCTGCTGTTAAAAATAAAATATGCTCTGTACAAATAAAGTGGCTTGCAGAACTGTGGCTCCTCTAAAATAATACAGAGGACTAATATTAATCTGACTGCAGCTCCTCACAGATAAGCCTGGAAAATCTCCTACATTACTTCACCAAACTGAAGCTCATTTTGATATGGAAAAAATGTAGAAAAGTGTGCAGAAATGCTACTTAAGTCAGCATTGTCAGATATCTGTGTTGAACATCTCCACGCCCAACGGTGACACTGTCAAAGCCCAAAAGAACACTACTGAAGCACTTTACATGGTTTTTAAAGGCAGTCTCCTCCTCACTGAAAGGATTAAAATTATTTAGATGAATCATCTCTACCAGGGCAAGAAAAGGATTGATATGTATCTTATTTTTATTTACTAGACAGAGGACAGTTTCATAATATAACTTCTTGATGGCAGCTCTTTTTCACATTACAGAATCACCTTTAAGAAAACAGCTTGTCTTTCAAAATCAAATTTGCCACTGGGGGAGTGTTTTGCAGTTGATTAGAAAACTATTTCTGGAGAATAGAAGTGAAACTGAATGTAAGTTGAAAAAATTCAATTCCTGTGTCTTTTTTAATGGGGCCAGAAATATGTTGTTTACATAAACCACCAAACTGAGAACATAAATGCCTAGGTGTCTGAGTTAAAAGGTTTAATCCACAGTTTAATATTGGGTACAGTTGTACTTTTGTACTCAGGAGCAGAGCTGACATTGCACTTCATGAAAATGTCTAATGTGACAGGCACAGAGTGACTCTGGAAATATGCAACATGATTTCAGGCACCAGTACCACAAGCCTCTGCCCCTGCAGCCACTCCCATGCCAGAGATGGCTGAAAGGATGTGTGCAGTCCCCACCCATTCCCCTGCAAATTCTACATTTTTAATTGCATGGCAGATCAATCTGGTTTGGAATAAACTGGTGGATTTTGGTTTAAAGTGAATTTGGCTTAAAAAGAGCAATCTTTTTCTGTAGGAATTATAGAATTTCTTAGAGATTCTAAGTGGCTCTGTGTGTCCCAGGAAAAGTATAATGGACAAATGAATTAATCACTGCTTTTGCTGTGGTATGTAAGTAAAATTACCAAATCTTTGAGTGCCATAAGTGAAAACAACCCTACTGGCTACCATTTAATCTACCCTGTGATTCTGCATCCCTGTCTGCGCATGGCAGTAGTTGCTCTGCTTAGATGTTGGTGTTCATGACCATGTCAGAACTAACAAATAATATGGGCAAAGGGCTATTTAAGAAATGCTCTTTTGTCCCAAAGCAGGGTGACTTTACCCAGTGTGTTGGGTTGACCCTGGACAGGAACCAGATGCTCACCAGGTGCTCTATCACTTCTCTCCTGAGGTGGTCAGAAGACAGAAAATATAACAAAAGATTCATGGGTCATGATATGGGCAGGGAGAGATCACTCACCAGTTCCTGTCACGGGTAACACAGACTTGGGGAAATTAATTTAATTTATGCTAAGTCAAATCAGAGTAGGGTAATGAGAAATAAAACAAAATCTTAAAAAACACCTTCCACTCCCTGCCCTCCCACTCTTCTTCCCAGGCTCAACTTTGTTCCTGATTTCTCTATCTCCTTTTTCCCAGTGGGGCAGGGGGACAGGGTAATGGTCAGTTTATCACTCCTGATGGGGAAGACTCCTCACATTTCTTCCCCTGCTCCAGCATGGGAGAAAACCCTCCATGAATTTTCAAATGAGAGTGCTCACTACAGGCTGCAGTCCTTCATGCATTGCTTCAGTGCGGGTCCCCACGGGGTCACAAGTCCTGACAGCAAACCTGCTCCAGCATGTGCTCCTCCCTCTGTGGGGTCACAGACCCTGCCAGGAGCCTGTTCCTGGAAAGGGCTTCCCATTGATCACAGCCTCTTTTGTGCATCCCCCTGCTCCAATGGGGGTCCCCTCCATGGGCTGCAGGGGAGCCTCAGCTCTGGTATCAGCAACACATCCTCTCCTCCTCCTCCTCCTCTTTCCCTGACCTTAGGGCCTGCAGAGTTATTGCCCTCACGTATTCTCACTCCTGTCTCTGGCTGCAGCTCTGCAGAAGTTTTCTGCCCCTTATCAAACACCTCATTCAAGAGGTGCTACCGCTGCCACTGATGGGCTTAGCCTTGGCCAGCAGTGGCTCCATCTCAGAGCTGGCTGTTGTTGGCTCTGTGGGATGGGGGGAAAGTTTCTAGCATCTCCTCACAGCAGCCACTCCTGCAGCAGTCCCACTACCAAAACCTTACCATGCAAAGCAGACACACCCAGAGTGCCCACTGGGAGCCTTGTCTGGGAATGTCCACTTGAAAGAGCTGAAGCTGTTCCATGAAGCATGCTTAATAACTAAACAAAAGAGATGGCCCTCCAGAGGGTGCTCAGTTCCCTTGTGTCTGGCTGTGTCTGGCTCTGTAGGTGTAACCTGGAGGACCTGAAAAGCAAAATTTCTCCCTGCTGAGCAGAGCTGGATGAAAGAACAACTACATAACCTGCAGCATGGCTTGACAACTGCTCCCTTAGAAAATTTGGGTTCTAATTTTGCTTCCATTAGAATCTGCTCAGAGTTACAGAGGACATGTTTGTCACTAAGCCATTTATTAATGTTATTGATTTTGAATCTCTTAGTTGTTTGAAAGTACTGTCTTAGCTGATCCACAAATAACAGACACATACAGTGTGAGCATTAACTTTTATTTTGAACCTTTACATTACATACAGAGACCTTCAGATTACATAGGTGTGCATCTATGGGGATGCTGAATAATATTCTATCCCTCTTGTTCTATGCTCTAGCTGTGGAGCAAGGTAGTTGCATTTAATATTGATAACATGGTATTAAAAAGACTGGTTTTAGTGGCTTCAGCATGTGTTTCTTAAAAATTAAATTATGGGGTTTTTTTTAAAGAGACAACAAAGAAATAGCAGTGTGTCCTGGTTTTACCTAGCGTAGAGTTAATTTTCTTCAGAGTAGCTGGAATGGAGCTGTGTTTTGGATTTGTTCTGGAAATATTGGTAGTAACAGGGATATTTTAGTCATTGCTGAGCAGTGCTTGGACAGAGTCAAGGCCCTTTCTGCTCCTCATGTCATCCCACCAGTGAGGAGGCTGGGGGTACACAAGGCCTCTGGAGGGGACACAGCCAGGACAAGTGATGCCAGGTAGCACAGAGCCATCCCATACCATATGGCATCATGCCCAGCATGCAAAGCTGGGGGAAGAAGGAGGAAGGGAAGGGACCTCTGGGATGATGGCATTTGTTTTTCCAAGTCACCGTTACGCATGATGGGACCCTGCTCTCCCGGGGATGGCTGAACACCTGCCTGCCCACGGGAACTGATGGATGAATTATTTGGTTTGCTTTGCTTACATATGAGGCTTTTTCTTTACCTGTTAAACTGTCTACCTCAACCCACAAGTTTTCTCACTTTTAGCCTTTCGATTCTCTTCCCCATCCCACTGGGGAAAAGTGAGTGAGTGAGTGAGTGAGTGGATGTGGGGCTTTGTTGCCAGCTGGAGTTAAACCACAACACAGTGGCAAAGAAAATATCCCTAGGGAAGCATGTGAATGAAGTTCCAGATGGAATTGAGAAAGGCAAAATGCAGCTGTCACAGTCTCACACAAAGGGACTTGATACAGTGATATATTTCTCATCTTGGTAGCTATTGCCAGACTTCACTTTGTTCCTCTACACAATTTGTTTCTCCTAGAAAGCCCAGGCATACAGCAGAGCAGCTATTGTGCCAACACAGAACAGAAAGACAGTGTTCATCCCAAGAGGTTGAAGATGAGATCTAAAATATATGCATCTATTTTTTTAGGCAGGATGTAAAGAGGCAAAACACAAATGTCTACTTCTCCTTGCAAACCCTTCCTTAGGGACCCAAAGCTGGCTGAGGCACACCTCTGACCTGTATTACATGCTTTTACAAACAGGCTGATAAGTATCAGCCATAGACACTTCAGCTCTCGCCAGAGCTCCACACCAAGGCCTTGTTTGTTATATTATCATGCTATTCAACAGCTAATACATGCCCTTCCTGCCCCCAGGTTGTCTTTACTCAGGTAATTACTTTCATTATGAAAAACTAAGCATGGTATTTTTTTCATGTTAAATCTATGCATTCACTTGTCAGGTGGGTCAACAACAAAAGGTTATGCATGTACAATAATTGGTTTTTGCAGGTGAACCCTGCAAAATCATGCCCTTGATTTTCTTCTGAATGTAGATTTTACTTCAAATATTTTGCTCAGTTTTCTTTGTGCTTTTTTCTGCTTCCTGCTGTAAGAGTTAAAAACTCAAATTTTCTTTGATTTAAGCTGTAAACAGACAGGTGAGAATAAAGGAAAGTATTGGGAGACACCAAATGAGCCAGTTTTCTGTCACTCTTTTCAGGCTGATTACAAGTCTCACACTGTGCTATGCGCCCTTGGAGTATTTTTACAAAAGATTTAAAATCCGTTGAAAAGGTAAATGAAATTCATCCTGGAAGAAAAAAATAAAAAGAAAAGAACATTTTTTTGACAGTCTTTGTTCTACCCAGATAAGGTACTGCTTTGGTATCATTTACAGCCTCCATGCACAGTGAAGCATGCTGGCATTCTGAATGGCTTTAATACAGTATCACTGTACTTGGAGACATCCTAGCCTGCACCAGGCTTTGCCATGTTGGAGTCACACTCCCCTCCAAATGGTTGTTGCTGCTTAGTGATTAAAAAAATTTTAAAAAAGAAGAAAAAAAAAAAGCGCAAGCTGTTAACTGTTTTTTCAGCCTTCTCACAAAGCTTGCATATTTTTGTATGAAAAGTCTCATTAAAAGATAGGACTTTAACCATCTTTCATTTGCCAGAGTATAAGACTAAAAAATAACAGGAGTGCTACAAAATGTGTTAATACAATTTTAATCTCTGGTTTCTTTTAATCTGCCACACATCTGAGACAGAAATGCTTCTCCTGAAGAATAAAGCATTCAAGTACATATTTTGTGTTTTCCCTGCTGTGTTAATGAAACCAGGCAGGTTCTAAGGAAATTGAATTAGTCTCATCTTTAAATATTCATTAATTTAAACAGGAGGACTGGAAAATTGGTCACTAGCTATTCAGTAAATAGCACTCTCAAATTGGCTGTCTCTATAATTGCTATGATTTTTTTAAAATAACATTGATTTCTTTGTGTAGTGAAATAACATATTGATACAAGCACATTCAGGACCATTAGTATGATTATTGTTCAGCTGTTTTCTGTAGGGCTCCTGCTTAAAAAAAGAGATTGAAATGACCTTGTACATATTTTGAGAAGATATTGAATAATATTTCCCTATCAAGCTAGTAGCAAATCTCAGGGAGCCCACAGCCATAAACACTGTAAAGTTTAAAACACAAGTGATATAAGCATTTTGGGAAAACATACACTAAATCCTATTCTGATGAAAAAAACCTATTGAATGTATGATTGTTGACTATGCACCTTATGCTGTTATTTAGTTGCTTTTTAAAATGTGACTTTTATTGAGTATAGCTATATCACAGACCAGACAAATTTCTGTCCCAGAGTTCCTGGACAAGTTTATGAACATGCCCACAGAGTCTGCAGTGGCCAGGGTGTACCCAGGCTGCCACACATCTGCTGCTCAAGTGACAAGCATTTGCAGAGTTAGTCTGAGGACTCCTCCATGTGTTGGGCTTACTGAGGAAGCACTGACCATCTGTCCAAAAAATGAGCTGTATTCTCTGGCCCCTCACCTTTCAAGCACCAAAGAGCTCAGCTGTGTATGTGTAAGGGACACCTATGAGCAATTGGGGAAGACTGGAGAGGTGCCTGTCCAATTTTTTACTTAGCTGGCTCTTTGTTGGTCACTGGCTGCTTTCATACAATGATGAATGATACTGTCCAGTATGTTAAAGGGAAATTTCAGAAGACAAATGAGAAAGACAAAAGTAAGTTACAAAAATAATCCTATTTCCTAACCTTTACAGGAACACACTGCTAGTGAAAAGAAAAGAAACAGGAACGTATACATTCCATTATTATGTTTTCTGTTCTGTATATTCTGTTCTATTATATTATGGTCAGCTGCATCTACCCACAACAGCTTCTTCAACTTCCTGCACAGAAATACAGGAACCTTTTTTAACAGCAAATTTGAACAAGTTGGAAACGGAGGAGTGCAGCTGAAGCTGAGATGAAGGGGATTTTGTATGGTTTAGGTTTTGTCTCTGCTTATCATCATTCAACTCTATTGTGGCTGGCAGTAACTTAAATTAATTTTCCCCATGGTCAGTATGTTTTGCCCATGATGGTAAATGGTGAGCAATTGTCCTGTCCTTATCTCAACCCATGAGCATTATTTTCCCTCCTGTCTTGTTGAGAATTGGGGAGTAAGAGAGTGGCTGGTTCAGTATCTAGCAGCTGGCCAAGGTCAACCCATCAGACAGGAGTGTGGAGAAAACACAGGGTCTTCACTCAGCTAGATATTTACTACAGGGGGTGAAAACATACCCTAACAACTCCACCTCTCTTTAACTAACTCTCCTAATCCCTTGCCTCACTTCCCCTACGTGTTTGTTTATGTTTATGGAGGCAGTGGTTCCATGAATATTCATTTCCTTCTTGTGCTGAGGGTTCTGTTGATGAAAACACATACCCTGGTAATGCTTTGAGATGCCACCATCTGCCTCAGCTAAAGAATACTGCTGCAAAGCAATGTGGAACCTGAAGGTAAAACAAAGCTTCCCAGGTATCTGTGGAAACAGGCAAACCAAGGGGACAATTCATTTCCACAAGCAAAAGGCAATTATCCAGGTCTGGAACTCAGGTAAATGTAGCAGGTTATGGCATTTTGTTCAGTGGGTGAAAACACTTAACAAAAACTCCTTCCTTGCTGCTAAGGGTTTTCCCTGTGATAGGCTGCCCACATGGCAATAGATAAAGGCTTTAGGAGTCAGTGAAGATTTAGAATGCTGCGTTTTTGCAATATCTAGCACAAGTATAGACTAGGTGATTTCTTTCCTCTTTGGAACTGTCCAAGTATAGTTGAAGCATTTTCAGACTCCTACAATGCTTTTTCATTCAATTTGTCTTCTTTTGGTTAACAGTGTGAGACTGTTTAATATTTCTTTGCAAGTTATATTTTTAGCCATCTCAGCACTCTTGCTCCACATCATCCTCAAAGCCGAGTACAAAACCTTGGCTTGAGACCTCTAGGTTATCCTTTCAGTATTATTCAGTGTTATTAAGGTTCAGTTACTGTAGCTCTACAAATCTGTTCATACCACCTATCAGTAAATTACCTGTGCTCACAGTTTCCTTCATGCTTCTGTGAAGGTAGGTCTGCTTATTTTTGCTTGTCCTCATATCATAGTTCCATGGAATAATTCCATTTAGAAGGGACCTTGGGGCTGTTCAGCCTCTGCAAAGAGCCTGTCCATCTCTTGCTCACTCGTCCTGACAGTGTGCAGCTGCTCACCTCCTCTGCAGCTCCTTTGCCTGCCAAAGCTCCTGCTGCATGTCCTGCCACAAGGACACCGTCACTGTCCCCAGCCTGAGCCCCAGGGCAGCAACCAGGCACTGCCTGGTGCTGTGCCTGAGACTCAGAATCCTTGGTTCTGTGGCATCCTCCCACACAACTCTACCTGGAATGTGGTCTCAGTTGCTGGGGGCCAGGCTTCCTCCCAGACAGGAGACCACATCCCATGGTGCCTCACCGCTGTTTGGAAGTTTTGTATATAAAACCTTTTTGGTTGTGGCTACATATACACACCATTCATACGTTTTGATTCTTCCAGTTGCCTAAAGAAGGCTTTTTCTACTTCTTCCTGCTGGCGTGGGCTGTAGCAGACACCCATCACAATGTCATCCATGATGATGTACCTTCTAACTCTGACCCATAAGCTTTTCGCCCAGCTCATCACCCTCCCCAAGGCAGAGACAGATGCACCCTTCTTGCTCGCTCATTTAAGGCAACTCCCACTTGTTCTGATTTCCCAGAAAATGAATGAGGTCTTGCCCCACCATGCCATCATGCACACTGACCTTATTTGTGTGTGTACCATCAGGATGGCCCCATTTTTTCTCCTTTCTGCCTTATATTGGATGTAAGATCTCTCATCTGTGTCACTCCACATCCTTTTCTTGCCAATCACTTCCTCACTTTATTGTAAGTCATCATCACCTCTCTCCTCCATCACTTCCAGTGTAAAACTTCTCTTCCCCAAGTTGACCAGCACATTGGCAAAGACATTTTTTCCCTGTTTGGTCAGAGGAATCAAATCTCTTCTCAGAAATTCTTGATCATCAGAAAGGCTTCCAAGGTCTTGAAGACAAATCTTTGTTGTTGCCACCAGCTATGCAATCCCTTGTGGATATATAGGATTCCTCCACTCTGCCTCAAGAGCCTCCCCTCACTGATGGTACCAAGAATACACTGCTTTGGCCCCCGTGCCCTTGGCTACCACCCTTGGATCCATGTAGTCATGCCTGATATGCTCCATGTCTCCCCTGACCTCACTGCTGCCCCCTTGGAGGAGCAGCAGGAGGTGAAAGTCCCAACGCTGACAAGACTTGGGAGCATCTCCACAGCACCCCAGATCAAAAAGTCCCCAGCAAACCTCCTCTAATTACCTTGCAGCTTTATCTCCAGGGAGCTCCCAGGAGTCTCCCTAAAATCCCAGATTTCACAGATCTCGAAGCTGAAGGCAGCAGCTGCTGTTGGCTGCCTGTGCTGCCTGGGCTGTCAGGTGTCTCCTGCTCTGGTTCCCTGGCAGTGCCATGCACAAGGATGAGGGGAGGAGATTTGCACCTCTGAGGTCTTTGGGCAGTAAGAACACACTGGGTGGGAGGGTCTTTGTCCTCACAGTGAGGCTCAGGCTTGGCTCCACAGCTGGGCTGGCCCCATCTTTGCCCCAGACCAGAGGAAGAGCCAGGGCCCATATGAAAGGAGAAGAGTTGGGGGTTTTTTGTGAGCCTTCTTCTTCTTCATTTTTCATGACCTTTTTTGAATAAAAAGTTATGAATTTTCTTCCCAGTACCATTTTGTTTTGAATGGTTGGCAATCTTTGTTGGTACTTGCCTAAAGGAAAAGGATACCCTGATGGGGAGGGGAAGTGTTTCAACAACAAGCTCATGTGCCATCATGTCCAATATTCTTTTCATCTTGTACAAATGTAGGTGAGCAACTTCTGCCTTCCAGACCTGACTGAAATCAGAAAGGACAACCAGAAAACTAAGAAGACTGTAACCTCTTTCCATGATAGAATTGAAAGAATGGATGAAGAACAAATGCATAACATAGTTCAAAGTTTTGAAAAGAGATAAACAAACTGGGAAAGTGTGGAGGAGATAATTCTGGAATTACTGCATTTAAGTACAGGATCTATTTGGGATGTGTTGGGACTCCACTGATCTCAGAAGGCCTGTTTGGTGAAATGAAACAGAGCCAGCCAAGTGCTTGGCTTAGCCTCTGTACTTCTCAAAACACTAGGAGGTATCTCAAGCAAACAAAAATTCAATCACTGGCTTTCCTACAGCTCAGGATAAAATTTTTAAAAGATGATGATTCTGAAAACCTGAATGCAGAAAGCCCTGGGCTGGCTGTTAGTCTGTGAGGTAGTTATGATAGTATTGTCTGATTTAGACATAAACAATTGAAGAGATAACTTTGTTTTTAGATTGAAAAAATGATATCAGATGTGACTGATTGGAGACTAGAGGCAGGGAAGTGCTTAGAGGCACAGTAATTGTTCTTCTCTGATCAGAAGGATCACTGTAAAAAAAGAATCCCTTAGAGAGATAAATTAAAAATAAGATTCTTGTGGCATATTCATCATAAGACTGATTTTTTCTGGACATGCCTGGACAATATGCTGAATATCTTTAAACACAATCTTGTTACCAAGGATCTGAAGGATTTGTTCTCTTAACTACACATCTTGTTCTATATAATGGTCACATTTCAATTTGTCTGCTCAACAGCAGCACTTAAAAAGAAAAGATACAACTCCTCTATTCTTTTAGGAATAGTGGAAATGCTATCTGCCTGTGGAATATCTGCATGTATAGGAATTTCAGTGTTATGGATCTGAGTGAATGATTGCTAACAATGATTTTCAATTGAATAATTTTGTTTCAAGACCACATTGACCCTCTGTTTAATGGCTGAGGACACATAAAGACCCAATCACTCAGACACTGAGTCTCCTGTGGTATCAAGCCCAGACTGCTGAGGTGAAGGAGTGGGAGACCTTTGGGAAGCCCAGCACAGCTGGATGGGCTAACACCAGCCTGCCCTCTTCATCCTCTGAAACCTGTCACAAGTCAGGACTTGTGCCTGGGAATGTGAGTTGCTGCTGGAAGCTGGGGCTCTGGGTGAGCTATCTGATCAGGAAAAAAGAGAAGATGCTGCTGTCCACTTTATCTTTCCCTCTGTCTGCACATGCCAGCATTTCTGAAATAGGACCATTTTTTTCCCTTCTGCCACAAAAAGCATTACAAAGTGAATAAACTTAGAGTTTTGTGATGGAGCATTGTTCAAAATACCTTTGGGAAATTCATCATAAAGGAACTTTTTTAGTATTAGTATTATACAGCCTCATTCAGGAAAAGCCTCTGGGAGGGACAGATCCTGGTGGACACACATGAGGCATTCAGAGTGGGAGGTGTTCTGTGCCCAGGAAGAAGAGCTGGAATTCCCTTCTTTAATGTGTGCCTCAAGATTTGCTATTTTTTCAACTACAATGAGACTCCACCAGAGGGACATAAAAACTAGTAAAATGGGTGAAGTCAAAGTCAGGCTGAAAAATTCCCAGTCCTTCCTCTTGAAGTGGAAGAGTGATATCACTCAGTAAGGGAAGAGAGATTTGAAAATGCTTTGTCTCTACGAGCACTCTTGCTCTGTCAGGGCTCTTCTGTCACCTTGAGAAAGGGATGCTGAATACGTACCCACACAAAGCACTCATTTCAACAGAGCATTCCTCTCTCACAATGGTTTTCAAATCTTCTATTGCGCAGGCAGCTACTTTGAGTGGCTGAACCTGTCTGAACCTTGCTCAGGACCCACTCTTCTCCATTTGCCTTCACAGCTGCACAGATGCTTTTCAGAGACAAACCCTGATCCTGGAGAGTGGAACAGGCACTCCAGAGCGGGACCATCCCAGGCACAGGCTGGTTTTGCTCTGGGCACGTTTGGAGAAGTGTGTTTCACATAGGCTGTGCCTTCTGATCCTCTTGCTGTTCCTCTAGCTGAAGTCTCCTGTAAGAGTGAATTCTCTCCCTTTTTAATGGATGCACACCAGCTCACCCCATGCTGAGAGAGCTGACAGAAGCAGCTGAGTTTCTTTCTTTTTTACTTTTAACTTCACCATGGTGCCTTAGTTAGAAACACAAACTTGTCCTCTTAACATACTAGTTACAGAGCAGTCTCAATGCTGAAGACATTTCTGTCCCTATTGCAAGCTTTTCTAGAAGGTATCTTGTTAACATCTGGCCAGTGCCAGATCTTTTCATTCGTCCCTGCTGTTGCTTTTATTACACATTTCTGCTAACTAAGGACAGCAAAGCCAGTGCCACTCTCTGTCCTTTTGCTTTTGAGGCATTGCAGTCAGCCTAAGCAGGACATAAGATGTTATTTTTGTCTGCTGCTTAGCTCTCCATCTTCTCAGGCATTAATGTTCTCACTACACTATTCCTGGGGAGGGAGGGAGGAAGGAAGGGAGGAAGGAAGGGAGGAAGGAAGGGAGGAAGGAAGGAAGGAAGGAAGGAAGGAAGGAAGGAAGGAAGGAAAAAACATTTGAAAGTAAAAGCAAGACCAGATGAACTTTGATATTGTGGTATCAGGAGATTTTCATACCTTTCATACTGGAAGACTTTCACACCAGATTGTGGTATCAGAAGAAGAATAATTTATCCTTTGCCTGATCTGAAGAAAGGAAAAAAACATGTTATCCCATTTCACAGATGAAGAACAGAAAAATAAAAGCCTAAAGTCTTCCTGTCCCAGTTTGAGCTTCCAACTGGGACAGCTGTGCTAGGAGCAGCAGTGTTCCCTTTGGCATTCATGGAGCAAAAAAGGCACCTCAGAGAACAGTTTCCTAAAGCAGCAATCATGCTACTTAAACAAATATGCTCAACACTGACAACCCACTGTTTCCACAATCACACATAAGAATCCCAAAACCACAAATTGTCTCAAATCAGAAGACTTAAAAAAAATGCACTCAGGGGTTTTTCAATTTTCTGCAGCTTTTAGGCAGAGGTGGGTCACAGATTTTCTTTACCATAAGGCTCAAAAAGAATTTTTTCAACTGTTAGATTCTGGAGTAATCTGACATTTACTGATGTTAAGGTTTGCAGGAAAAAATGATGTGCCTCTCACAAGCTTCACACAAGACTGAAGACAGAGAGCTGGCAACTTCATATCTCCCCTCTCCAAATGATAGATTTGAAATGCCAGTTTTCCAGCAGGGCTTCCCTTGCCTGACTGGCAGTGTTTCTGTTGTTGTTTCACATAGCCAGCCTGACCAACGAAGTGGCACTGCCTGCCTGCCTGGCTGGTGTCAGATGCTCCCGCTGCCATGTGCTCCTGCCAAGGCTGCACACACAATCCACTCCTTTGAAAAGCCAGCTCGTTTCCATTTGCAGCCAGCTCTATTCATATTCCTCTCAGAGTTAGTGACAATAAATATTATAAAATCACACAGATCCAGATGGTGTGGGTTGGAGCTGCCAGCTGTTCTACCACTTGTGAATTGCCTCTCTTGTCCTGCAGCTTGGCTTCCAGAGAAAGCATCTCATCAGTTTCCTATGGTCTCATTGCATTTCTTTACAAGCCATCCCCATCCTGAGATATTTTCAACTTTCACTGTAGATATATATAAAGGAGAGAGAGGCAAAGCAAATTGGAGACAGAAAATCAAAGAATCCTTTACCTCAGAAACTGAGGATTATTTTTCAAATAATGACCTTAACCTCTCAACAGCTTCCCAGTTTTCAGCCATGAAAAGAGACCACTTCAAGGGTTCAGCTGATTTTCACTAATTCTCTCTCACAGGAGACTTACATCTGAAAGAGAAGCAAAAGTTCTCTTATCTTGCCATAGCTATCCTTGCAAAATCAGGAGGAAAACAGTGCCAAATGAACACAGAAATCGAAATGCTGACATGACCTGCGTGAACAGCACTGTGTAAATCCTAAACATTGTCACAACTACCTTGTTTTTCTGCTCTGAGTTTTCCCATGAGTTTTGACTCTTTGAGCCTGGGCTGGTATCTACAGGCCTGATGCATTCTGCAGCTGAGTGGAGCTACCATCCAAATGATTACCAGGGCTGGGAGAAAGGCTGTAACACAGCAAGGGTTAACAGGAGAAAGGCTGTAACACAGCAATGGTGTACAGGAGAAAGGCTATAACACAGCAAGGGTTTACAGGAGAAAGGCTGTGACACAGCAAGGGTTAACAGGAGAAAGGCTGCAACACAGCAGTGGTGTACAGGAGAAAGGCTGTAACACAGCAAGGGTTAACAGGACTAGCACTAACATAGATGTGAACATATGCGATTGCCACTGGTTTCATCCTCATATTAGGCAGTCTTCTGAGACTTTTTGTTGAAAAGGAACACAGACAAGAGTGAGTGGAAGGCAAGAGAAACAGGACAAGCCCAAAGTCAAGCAGCAAGGGCAAGAAAAACTCAAATTTTGCAGTAAGAATAGGGAAAAAGAAAGCCTGAGGCCAGAAGTGCAAGTAAATCCACTAGCCATGGGCCATGATGTAAGTCAGCAGGCTCTTGCTGTGGTGCCAGAAGGGAGCAGGCACCAGTAGTGATGCAGATGCTCACAGCCACTGCTCTGGCTGGTGCCATGGTCTGGGGCTGTGATGGTGGGACAAGGGTGTTTGAGGAGCAAAAAATGTTCTCAGGGGTTCTCCAGGCTGGTGTCTGAGGCATCAGAGTGTTTTACAAGCAGTCTATCTCATTACATTTGCAGCAAACACTATTTAATTGCTTTGTTTAATTTCCTCTTTCCCTTGTCTAGTCTCCAAAAAACAAAAAAGTTAACAAAAATGAAGAGGCAGGTCCAGACGAGCCATGGGCCAAGCCATCCTGTTAGGCTCAGTGAGGAGCATGGTTGGGCACAAGTCAAGCCCAGGAATCTGTGCCTGAGCTTAATCCCAGCTCAGTGGAGGTGCCCACTGGGGGGGTCTCATGGTTTTCTAGCATAGCTTTTAGCAGTGATCCCATGCTACAGCACTGCAACAGGTCAGGGCTGCATTGAACACAGAAAACCAAACCCCTCCTGCAATACTGCAGAGACTCTTGGTACATTCAGGACCAAACAATGAAGAATCGTAAGGATATTTGTTCTGCTAGGGTTTACAAACTTCCAGCCTTGCAGAAATCCTGCTCAAGGTAGGCTCAGGACTTTCGAATAAAGCCTTTAAGTACAAGTTACAGGAAGGTAAAATTGTATTTGTAGAACCATAAATGTATCAAATATTGAATGCAACATAAGCCTCTTGAAACACTCATCATTTCTACTTATCTCCATGTCAATGATATCCAGTCAGTTGTGGATGAGAAAGAGAGTATGAGAGAAGGGGAGTGCCCACCTCTAGTCTATACACACCCCATCTCACAGTGGCATGAAAGCTCCTCTTTTCATTCTCAACCTGTTACTTTAAAAATATCCTTGGGTCAGAAACTCTCCAATTCAATACACTCCTTTCTGTGTCTGCTCTCTCAGCATCCCTTTGTGTAGAAACATTTGAAATGTTTCCTTAATTCCCAGTTGCCTCCTGATGCTGGAATTTTACCATCAGAGACTGCTCACAAGTGGGATATCAGGGATGCTGGAAACATTTCACTTGATAGATAAGACAACCACCAAACCGGAATTATCTAGTCAAAAATTTCACATTTTATGTGATATTTTTAAAATTCCATATTTTTATTTTATACCAAAGGATTCAGTCAGCAAAATCCTAATTTTACCTTTGCTCTCAGTCTGCTTATACCAAAACACTGGGATTTGTATAATTTCCCAAATTATTTCTGAAAAAAGTGTATGATGCTCATTGGGATTTACTCAGGTGCCAATGGGAGAGTAGTCTCTGCCACAGCTTTCATCCTACATCTAATTTCAACAAACATGTCCCAGAGGAGAAAGATTCTCTCCAACAAAGATCCTTGAACTACAGTGTGACTTTTACTATATAAATTTATCATTCTTCTGAGTTGATATTGAAAACTTTGCAAAGTTCTGTCCAAACTCTGCCTTGAATTTACCTGGTAGGAGCCCTATTATCTCAGTAGCAGTGCAGCAAATGAGTCAGCAGAGAATGTGCCACTGGGTATGTTACTCAATCATCCACATCTGCTGTGTTTGGGGACACATCTGAAACAGGCAGCAGCTTCCCAGCCGTGCCCCAGGGAGGCACTTATGCTAAGAGGGTGTGACTCAGCAACATTTCTTAATTATCTGATGGTTGCAGGAGACTTCAAGATTGAAATGTTGTCAGCAGCATTTTATCCAAAGTGGTGAAAAGCTTCTAAAAGGCACTTTTGGGACTTATTCTTGCCAGCTTTATGGCACTGGGCTTCTATTACCATAAACAAACTCTGATACCTGAGTGTGGCCTTCTGGGAAATTCCATATAAAGCCACAGGAAAGCTCATTTTTGCAACCTCCTACACCTCTGTCCTTAGAAGCAATGGCATTCCCTGTGTAGGCTGGGCCTGGGCTGGGCTCTCTGTTTCCCAGGGGATTGTGCCCTTCTCTTGCTGCTCCTCAGTGCTGGCAAGGCTGCGCTGCCTGGCACAGGGTCACAGGTTTGTCACCATCTCTCCAGGTGGATGGAGGTGTCTGCACGGTCTGAAGGTGGGATAACAGCCAAGGCCTTGAAAATATGGACAATGATTGAGTAAAGATGTCCCAAAATATGTAACAATGCACAGATGGGCTGCTACCTATTGTTTGGACAGGGCAATGTGGGAAGCTGGGAGAAGCTCCTTGTGCTTTGGAAAAGGGAGCAGCAGCTGAGCAAGGAAAGAACAGTGAGCAACAGGTACCTGCTGCAGCCTGGAATGCAGTGCCCCTCCAGGACCAGGCAGTGTGTAGCCTTGAGAGGAGGTCAAGTGCTGGGAATTGCCTCAGAATTCAATCCTATAAAAGGGTCAAATTTGGGGAGGAAGAGGAAAAACCAGATGCTTACTGTAGATGTAGCTTTCCTCATTGAAGAGCAGGGTGTGATCACCTCCACAGCAGTGCCTGAGGGCACACAGGACATGGCCACCAGTGCCAGTCACAGGTCACCTCCATGGTGCTGGGCACCCACAGATCCGGGCAGGATCACTGAGAGGCGCCAGCTTTGGGCGCGGTATGGTGGTGACTGCGGAGGAGTAAGAAGCAACCACCAGAGAGGACATTGTTAATGTGTGCCAGCATAACAAAGGGGTTATTTTGACATTTTAAACTGGAAAAAAAAAGGTTCCATTATCACAGTGTCCTTGCCATAAAAGAGAGAAGGGGCCCATATTAATATTTTCAAATCTGACTGAAGAACTGCTTCTGAGCTTCCTCTTGATGCAGAAAAACCCTTCACAGACCTCTTAAGATCACCTGTTATTAAGTATCAGCATTAGGTGCCTTGTAGTTTTGAATAATTCTACTAAATTTCTGCATTTTCAGTTAACTAAGCACTACAGATCTGCCTACAACAGACTGAGGATCCCATACAGGACTGAAGATCCCAAGTCCTAGTTCTCAGAAGTAATTCAAGACTCTAATTTCAGCTGCCAGTTTGGATGCTGAGAATTCAAGGCTTCCTTGTATAAGCTTTTAGAGGAAATTGGAGAAATTAAAATGTAAGGTTTCTTTTTTTTTTCTATTCTGAAATTTGAAACAGCTGTCACAAAATGTTTATAACCATAACATAGTGCTCAATAAATGTCTAAACCTGGAAGGAACTATGCATGAATTATGTCTGATTTATACATTAAATAAAAATAGAAAGAGCCAGTTGAATTTTAAACATTTCCCCACATTCAGTAAGACTAAAATTACAATGTCTATATAATATTTCCTGCAAAAATGTCTCATGCATCGCACATACAATATAAAAACATTTTAAAAGCTTTCTACGAGTTTATCAGGAAAGGTAAATACTTGGGCCTAATTAAACCTTCTTGAATTGGCTTCTCATAGTGAAAAATAGTTTTATTTTTAACCTCACCCCATAAGGTGCAGTCCAAGATTAAACATAGGGAAAGATCCGAGTTGCCATTAATTGCTGCAAGTTACTGCTCTTGGACAGGTCAATAAACTCACAGGGCACATAACAGCCTTCAGGAATCAGAGCCCAGGGGTGAGGCAGGGCAATCCTCACCCAGCCCTGGATCCTGACCAGATCCCTCTGAGAAGGTCCAATCTTCAGCTCGTCTCCTTTTGGGGCCTGTTGGATGAGAGCACCTCTGGAGAGGCGGGAGCAGCGCCATGACTCTGCCCCTAGAGCCTGCAGGACTGGCTGCCTGTGCCAGCCAGGAGTGCCACCTTCCAGGGTGCAGATAGGGCAGGGCACACCAGTGTTCTAACATCCCACCTACCTGTCCCCACTGGAGAGAGACACTTTTTAAAGAACAGGTTTTACGGTGCTGAAGCTCCACGTCCCTTATAGGTACAGTTAAAGTCAATAAAAGTCATGCTAAGGTTTTGTCTACAACGTAATGCAACTCTGAAGGTACACCAATGTAACACTCAAAAAGCAATGCCATTAAATGCCTTTATTTAGTTGCAAAATACTTTGGTGGATACTTTTACTGCTTCTATGGAGGATTATTTTTAAACTGCAGATACTCTCCAGTCATACTTACTGATTTAACCTTGCAGGGATAACACTTGGCCTGATTAATCCCAGAGAATAAAGATATTTAATATTTTTTTCTTTCAGTTTATTACCCATCCCTGGCAAACAAAGCAAAATAAATCAATTAAAATGTAATTTTAAGAAGAGTATTCCCAGGTTTGGTTAGCTAAATCACATTTTTGCAGTTAATGTGGCCTTTATAGATGTTTTAGACCTTTCTCAAGATCATCAAAATAAAACATTCTCTTCCCAGTTTTATGGCATAGCTCTCTTAGAAAAGTATTTCAGTGGAACAATTTCAAAACAAAACTTTGTGGTGTAGCTCCCTAAACCACAGAGGTAGTTACCATTTATTTTGTCTGTCTCCACCACCGCTCTGTGCATAACAAAAGTGCTTCCCAGCTCTCCTTGCTCAAACACAAGCCCTGCCACTTCAGTCCCTCCTTGTGTGCTCTCCCCTCCAGTGCAGAACTGAGCTCTGTGTGTCACCACCACTCCAGCAGCTGGAAATTCCCTAGATTTTACCCCCCAAAACAAAGCAGAGGGGGTGAGTGGATGAGAGAGATGCAGTGGGAGGCACAGAGCAGGCAGCTCCCCTGAGCCTGGGTGCCTGCCCCAGGGGGAGGCAGTGGGCAAGGCACAGGGTGCTGTGCTCATCACCCCCTTGCTGCACCTCCTCCAGAAGCTGCTCAGGCTTAATTCAGCTAAGGGCCAGCTAAATTTGGGATACCAATTTAAGCTCTTACTCTTGGAATGAGCCCCAACAAAACTTCTCAAGTGGCTCTGGCACCCATGAGGGTCTGTGCTCACACAAGAGCAGCATTTTTACTGCAGACATGCTCGAAGTCTGGAGTTGCAGGTGCTTCATCCAGCAACATCAGGGTGTGCTTCCACAGAAGCCCTGCCTTTTTCGGTGAGTTCACGCTCCCAGGGCGAGGAGGGTGACTGCCAAGGGGCAGATGAGCCACAGCAGCTGCCTCAGGGAGCTGTAACTGAGTTTTCTGGGGAGACCAACACACTGACAACCAATGATATTGGCCACGAGTTCACTGCCAACCCTGGGTGACCTGACATCACGGAAGTAGGTTTATAGAGCCATCTTAACACCAAGCTTGATTTGAGACACAGACCACATGGGAAGTCCTCCTTCAGTGTGAGGAGAACCTGTTTCTCCTCTTTAAGAAGAAACATGTGAGATTAGGAAACCCTTTCCAAATCCGCTGGGTCCCTTATAGAGCTTTATACATCTGCACTCACACCATGTGACAAACAGCTTACTGCAAAACCAGAACTGAAGCCATCCAATCCTACAGCTTCAGCACAGGATAAAAAATAACAGCAGGTTAAATGTTTCCCTGCTACATTTAAGCAGCAGCAGCCTGGTTTTGACACTGCTCCAGACAGTTTATGCCTGCATGATCATAGCGGATATTTTACCCTTTAATGTTAACAGTGTTTTGATAGTATACGTTTTTCTTATTTAAAAAAACTAACCATGGACTTTTAGAAAAGCTGACTCTGGGCCTTCCCTCATTCCTCTACTATCCATGGTCATTTTGTCACTGACAAAAAAAGAGGAGGACCAGAGCCTTTAATTCCCTACTTTTAAGTGTTAATATATTTACAGAAGACTTTACAAACAAGCGCCAAACAGCAACTGCACATTATTAGAGTTATACAATATTTGTATATGTTGCTAAAACAATGCTGCTGAATGAAGAAGCTTTATTAGTTCAGAGTTTTTGGCTGCTGTTATTAAAAATATATTTACCTGAAAGGAAATCCAAGTATTTAATTTTACAAATGATTTAAAACATAGCAGTAAGCAACATAAACTATTGCTTTTTATGTTTATACAATTTTTTGGCATAACACTGCCATACAGATACAGAATTATAAAATATCTCTTTATAGTGCATTACAAATCCAGAAACTGGTTACCACTCCTACCACATACACATGGTATTGGTACTACCAAACATGCATGGCATTCTGTGATTAAACACTGCAAAGGAATACAGAGAAGAGAGCAGGACCATTCATAAAAACTGACATAGAGCTGTTCCATTTTGCAAGTAAAAATTGTTGGGCATTGGGGATTTTCCTTTTTACTGCACTTTTTTCTTAGAATACACTTCAACAATGAAGTCTATGATATTTTCAAATTTTATCAGTGCAAAACTACACTTAATATCTGTTGCCAAAATCAAACTGCATAAAGGGCAAACAACCATGGAATACCTTAAAACACAGGAAAAAAAAAGAGCAACTAATGATTAGCAAACATGCTTCAGCAGATCCAAAAAATATAAGTGCCATAACCTTTTTCACTGCAAAACAATAATTTTCACATGGTTACCCACAGCAGTAAGTACATTCAGTATATTTCACAATAAACTTTAGTTGATGAATACACCACTGAACTTGTAAGCGTGGAAGAATTAAAGAGCCACATTTCTAAGAAGAAATGAGGTCTCTATTGAATTGATCTCTATAGCTTTTGAACTGCATTTTAGTAGTCCATTACATACAGCATGTAATAAACCTGTTCTTTAAAGTAAATTCTTGCTTTCACCAAAGGTCTTAAACTAAGTGTACTTAAGAACAAGGGCTGAAATGGGAACACAGCTTTCAAGAAAAGAAACAGCTCACAGCGAATACTGAGCACAAAGATATTACAGAGACACAATGTGCACTCCCCTTGGAGAACTGCATCTAAGTATCTGTAAATAGGGAAACCATGGTGTTGACCATAATGTGAATTGCGGGGGATTGTATCTGCTTAGACCTTTTTTGACCCATTTTCAGACTCCGACAGCCATAAAAAATACCTTTTGACCAGTTACTCCAATTACAATTGTAACTGCAAACAAGTATCAAAACAAATTACCAAAATGTGGAATGATTTCCATCTTCTACATGATCACAATGTTAGATTCACTGATGCTGGTTGCTCCAAATCCAGAGGTAGCTCACTCATATGTGGGCTAGGAATAGGTTTTCCATTTGACTCATTTTGCTTTTACACAGGTAAGAAAAAAATAAATCAACCCTGTTCTGCAGTTGGAATCTGACTTTTAACACTTAATTTACACTTTTAGCACTAGTCTACAAAAGGATTTATGTGCAAATATGTATTCAGAAGGAATAAATAAAGTAGCATTGTCTTCAACTTAGGACGAGTTTCTGCCTAAGCAGACATCTTCCACCTAAAAGCAGAAGAAACATGGGACATTTTCTGCCTAAACAGGTATTTTGTCATTAGAATCTCCCATGGCATTTAAAAACTGATTTGAAGTGGATTACTCTTCATCTTACAGTACTTTTAGTACTGAGTTCAAATGCAGCAGCAATTCTTTAATAAATAGATATGAGACAAATAAAAGATCACCTTCTCCACACAAGCCTTATTAAAACATGGAATCACAGCCACAAGAGATTGAAGATACTGAAAGAAACTGCAAGTTCAAAACCAAAAAATTCCTGGAGAAAAATGGGGTTACTGTATAATTTCTTTGTTTCACAACATCTTTTGGTGGCCAGCACTGGAGGCAGACAAAAGGCTAGAAACATCTTTGGTTCTGATCCCCACTGGCAATTCTGAGGACAACATACATCATCAGCATGATATTGTCACACTTTTATTAATGGCAAAACTTGCTTCACATACTTGCATCTTATTCATAAATACAGCTTTTGTCAAGGAAATTCAATATGATATGTTACCTGCAAAAGTGTGGTGTAAAAAATTACACTTTCACCTAAACATACATAACTATAAATTGTGATCAGTACCATCACAACAGTCAGAGAAGAAAGAGGTAAAATAACCTCTCAATTAAACAGATAGACATAAATTTTATTTAAAAACAAACAAGACCTGTTTTCCATTTAAATCCAGTAAATGTCACTTGTCTTACCTCACTGGATCATCCACCAATATTGTACAAAGCTTTTAAGGTCTGTAAACCTTCTGTTTATAGTACAGATATATGTAACTGCAGATTACTAGAATTATCCTGGAATAGTTCAGGGAGGCTTACACTAGGTTACATGAAATATTAACAATGATTATACAAATACCTAATACATTAGAGTGCTGCAATCTTAGAGCAGGAAACTGAGGAGCTGACCCAAGCCAGGGAACAGCTCTCAAAGGATTATTGCACTTATTTTTAGCATCCTTCAAGATTTTATTTGAGCAACATGAACACAAAGTCCTCAGATCTGCTCCTAGATACGTGGACAGATGTAACTACTCTTCTGCTCTGAATGGTCTGTGCTGCACACCTCATGTACCCAAGCCTTCAGTCTCTACACCTACACAGTATCAGGTACCGAGGCACACTTGTGTCTGGCATAGTAGGGCACAGAGCTGTAACTGACCTTAAAGTGCTGCATTTTTGCATGATTTGTATGATTGCCTTGTGTGTACCCATCTGTGTACTCAGTAACATTGTTCCAAGTTGCACATTGTATCCCCTCGCCATAAGATCCTCAAAATCAAATTCACAGGTATGTGCACGTACACACTACTCCCACTTAACAGTGCCAGAGGCTACTCAGATGTACTTGGGAAGAACCTTCATATGGAAGGTTCTGTGCAATTAACATATGAACAGCTCAGATTCTAGTCTAACACTGGGCCAAAATACACTATTGTAGTAAGTACAAAGAAATCCCTGAATACTTAAGCATATAGCAAGACAAAAAGAAATTTAACAGTAAGCAAACGACTTGACTTTCTTTGCATACCCTCAGTTACTGAAGCAATGGTTAACCAACTGTGTACTGGCATCTATGAGAATACAATCATTTCAACACACATATATACTGCACATATGCTGTAAACCTGAAAATCAATACTTAGAAACTTCAAGCACAGGGTGCTTCCGGTTGCTAAGGCCATGATTCTGTAACAAAAATGTATACAGTGCACCCACTTGATCCTCACAAATCTCAATGGGACGCTATGCTGTATGATTGCCCTGCAATAAACCCTTAAGTACTTGCAAATTCAGAAGAAACATTTCCTCTATGAAAAGAATGATAAATTGTCACGTTTTATATAAAGCAAAATTTGTTAGTTAAAGCTGAAGTGTCCCTTGGGAGTGATTCTGTGGATAAAGCTGTAAAACAAGGATTAGTGAGTGCAGGAGCCCACCTAACACAAAAACCCTCACTTACATAGTCCCCATATGTCTTTGTAGGCAACTGATATGCCACTACTCTTCTATGAAAATGGAGAGAATATATTGTGTTGCAGATTAAAAAAAAAACAAACCAAAAAGCATTGCAGAGTTAATACAGGTGTAAGTACCAAAGTTCTTGACAATATTTTCAGATACCTTGGCCCCTTAATGCAGACAGCTCAGTCAGATTAAAAGTATTTTAAGTACTTAATTATGAACATTGAACTAGTAAGCATGTTTAAGTGAGAGATATGTCATGATAATAGAATACTGCAGAGTAATTTTCTGGATGCACATCCCAAGAACTTTGTTTAAAATCAGGGCAAGATTTCTCTTTTTTTATTCAGTAGGCAAAAGATCTCCTGAGGTCATTGATGTTCAATCAAATGACACTATAAAGACAATAACACTTCTGTCATCTCTTATTTCATGTCAATACTCCACATTTTCTGTGAAGTGTTTAAAATTAACACTAAAGTTCATAAATTGAAGGCTTTGTATAGCTTCTTATGCTATAGTTATGTTCCCTATACACAAGGTATCCATTTTCCCTATGATACTCAAAAAATAACTATGTAAGAACAACTCTATGAAGTTTGCACAGTTAGGCACTCAAGACTGAAGAAGTCATAGGCAGAAAATGAAGTGTCCTCCCTTTCCATGTGGAGGGGCAGAGTCCTTTACTACACAGACCAGTTTTATCACAGCACTTCCTTCCCTTCTTTCCTGAAGGTCAGAGGTGAACACGAACAAGGGGATCCCAGTTCATGTCCAGGGAATTGTGAAAGGCTTCTCAGGATCTTTCTGGCCTTCAAAAGGTAGCGGCTGGAATTCTTTAGGGCATTTCTGCTCAGACAGACTTAGTGCCTACTTGAATAATCCAGGTTACCCTAAAGAAAAATCCAGGTATGTAAATTCCTTTCCTCACAAGTCACCACAAAAGGAGAAATACATCTTCCTTCTTCTCTGCTTCTTTAGGATGGAAAGAGCCTGATCCTTTTCCATAGTTCCAAGATCCCTAACTGCCACTCTATTTGATCCCAAGAACCAACCCTACCTGGAGAAAAAAAATGGATGATGCATTGCCATGATGGGCATTAGCAAAACAGAACAGAAGACATTTTGTCTATGCTCTGAAACCCCTGAAAACTTCATCATTTAGAGTTATAAGATTTGAATAAAGTCCTGTAGCATTTTGACACTCAAGCTGTAGTCAGCCTCCTGCCTTGTAACATTTAATCACCAATACATTAAAGGCAGTGGATAATATGTACACTTTTAAACATAAAATACATACAGAAGTTTTAGAGTATTTTAGAACTGTAGGAAGAGTGACTTTCACCTGCATTACTTTTTAATTCATATTCTGCACAACTAACTTGCTGGGTACTACCATTTGACTTGAACAGCAGAAAATCAGAAGAAGCTACTCAAGGAGAGCACACAGTTCTTTGGTAGAAGCTGGGAAAGATCTTAACAGTGAAAATCCTACTTGTGGGGCTCCAGCCCAGCCAACAGACTGGCCTGCCTTAAGTTTACATTGCTTATCAAAATAACATAAAACTGTGAGACTTATGATAGAGAGCAAAGAGAGGGACACAGACATCTGGAACAAAGTATCAGGACTGCCTTTGTCTCTGAGACCAGCAACAGGTGACTGCATTGTGCAGATTCTACCCAAAACTGGCCAGGAAACATTGAAGTTCAAGTAAGACAAAATTTGCCATGCCTGGTGACCTTTTCTCTGATGGCTTTGCTGATAAGGCAGTGCTCTGTGGTAAAGAAACTGCTTTTCAGCTGTCCAGAGGCTTTCCAGGTGCTGAACCCAGCTGGGGCAGTCATCTTACTACAGCAGAGTAGCAGAGAGCTTTCAAACTGAGACCAAATCTGAGAGATTGAAGAGATCCCTCTCCCCAGATCAGTTGTAACAAATGAGTCAAGAGAAGGGAGAATTTAACAGGGACTAAAAGAAGTCTAAAGTGCAATGTCCCTTGTATCCAAAAGCTGTGGATACAGCTTTGTAAGTTAAATTTGATTCGTAAGTTAAAACTTTGTAAGGATTTGTAAGCTAAAACTTTTATTCAATGTACAGTGATTCCCAGCTGTATAGGACATGATACATGCTATCCATTGTTAAGTGCCTCCAACAAAGATGCTAATCTAAGCTAAAAGATACAGTGCAAATACTGCTATTAATCATGACCACAGTTCCTAAAAAAATCACCACTAGGGTAAAAAAACTGTGGTTTTGAAATTATTTGAAATAATTTTGAAATAATTTTGAAATAATTTCTAGTAATTGCCTAAATGGAAAACAAAACTTAAAGCAAACTTAAAGTAAACTTAAAAATTTTGATGTTCCAAGGCATTTTAGTTGTTACACTTTATTTTTTTTTAATACTGGATGGATTTAAAAAAGTAGATAAGCTTTTCTGTGCAATCTGTCTGGAAAAGATAATGAACTTCTTAGCTTTCAATATGCATGATTGTTTTAAAGAGACACACCTGGCTGACTGCTGATAAACTGAGGTTGAAAAAACCAAAACTCATTAACCTAACAGAAACCTAATCTGATGCATTTGCAACAAGCATAGTCTTGTAAACTAACATTAGATGGAAATTTCAATCAAAATTAAGAAGCAATAAATAATTTGCTTCATTCAAAGTGAAACAAAGATTTTTTAAAATCTCAGACTCATGGTTTGAGCTCATCCTTAGTTTTTGTGGTGGTTCCCCCTGAAAATGTATCCTTATCAAGATTATCTTGTAGATCTGCTGATGGGTCATTTGAAGTATTCTCAGTGTTACATAAATCTTCCTCTATAATGCCTGGGTGATTTCCACAGTCGTTCAGATTTTCATCATCGTTTTTGGAATAAGAAGCGTCCTCCTTTCTGTCTGAATTATCATTAATTTCTTCTGATTTTGAAAGTTGACTGGTATCAGTGTCACTGTTCTTTTCACTGTTGTTCTGCCTAACAGCATCACAGTTCACTTCTTGTTCATCTTGATCATTTTCTTCCTCAGTTTTTGTGAATTCTACCTTTCTTTCTTCAATTATTTTACCAACTGAGCTTCCACTTGCCGATGTATTCTTAGGTTCTTTTGGTTTCTTATGCTTAGAAATATGACTGTTGGGAATAGAAACTGGAGATGCTGGCTTTTTATTTGTTTTGCTTCCCTCTGACTTCTGCTTTCTTGGGGGTCCCCAGATAAAATGCTCTGAGGGGGTATAATGTTGCTGGGCAAATCTCAGCAGTTTCCTCCTTTCTCTTCTGTCTCTAATAGTATACACAAAATATTCTAGAGCGCTTTGCTTAATGTTGGGAATGGTATCTTCCACAAGAGCTTCATGCAGAATAAATTTTACCAGTGGAGATTTGAAACTCTCATATCCAAGTTCACCAAGACTTTTCAGAATTCGAGTGATTCTCAAGTAGTTATGTTGAGACCTTTGAAAGAAATGGGTAAAAAAAAAAATCTATTGAATCAGAAAAAAAAACAACACTTATAAATACAGAAGTGGAACTGCAATTCCTCAGTCCTTTTTATGACTTCAGATATGTACTTCAGACTCCCTATATTTTCTCAAAGCTGCTGAAGCTTACTAAGCACCTCCTTTGTGAGTGAAAATTAATGTTTGTAAAAAGCACTGGGGGAGAGAGCTGAAAGCAAATAAAATCAAATGTACTGATTTTGATTCCTTCTGCTGTATGAGAAGGGCAACAAAGCTGGTGAAGGGTCTGGAACCTGTAAGTCCTATGTGGAGCAGGCAAAGTTAATGGGGTTCTTTATTCTGGAGCAACAAAGGGGACACATTGCTCTCTACAACTGCCTGAAAGGAGGCTGTGGCAAGGGGTGGTCGGCTTCTTGTGCAAGGCAACAAGTGACAGAACAAGGGGTAACAGCCTCAGGTTGCACCAAGCTGAGGTTCAGATTGGGCATGAGGAAAATTTCTTCCCTGAAAGAGTGGTTAAGCATTGGAACAGGCTGCCCAGGGAAGTGGTGGAATCACCATCCCTGCAAGTGTTCAAAAGATGAGTAGATGTGGCACTTAGTGGTATGGTCTAGTTGGTATGTGGTGGTTGGTCAAAGATTGGACTCAATGATGTCAGAGGATTTTTTCCAACCTTAATGATTCTATGCTGTTCTCCTTCTGGGGAGAAGAGCCAGTCACTTTGTAAACAAAAGGGTGTGTAGTGTATTTACAGTGCAGCCACAGAACAGGGCTCATTGCACTTCACTCAAGTTATTTCAAAGCTGGGTCTCCAGTCTAGACCAGCACCTGCACTGCTGATACAGTCAGTGCTGGGGGAAAAACAGGCACCTCTGGAGAGTAAGTCCCACTGTTGTAGGAAATATCAAAGAGAAAATGAACTAATTGTCTTCTGCCACTGATCATGAAAAGGTCTTTTCCTTGTGAAGCACACCTTAGTATGCAGTAAAACTTTGCACTTTGAATTTTAGATGGATAAAATTAGGTAAAGAGAGTCCCAAATCCTGACTTAAAACTGAAGCTACTCACTGGAAAGGACAGGAGTGAAAGCATGCAGTAACATTTGGGCTTCCTGAAAACCTGTTTTATCTGTGGCCTGAGTCTGAGCCCACACCCATATTGGCTCATATAATATTTATGTAAAATTATTAACAAATTATTCCCATTATTCACCTGGAATCCATCAGCAATTGTACCTACAAGGTTTTCTGATGACAGGAGAACAAAATGCTGCAAGAAAATATCCTGCAGCTCTAAGGTCACAGATATTAGGAAGGTGAGCACAAGATTTGAAAAGAGGTTTTGGTACAATTAATCTATATGAGACAAAATTCAGTGCAAACTTAGGATCCACACAATACCAATGTAAAGCAACTGATGTAATTTGCTGAACACTGGGCCAAGGCTTGACATAACATGTCTAAAACTTTCCAAATCAGCATTTCAATTAAAAATACTCAAATACAAAGTATTTCATGTTTTGAGGAGGGAGGGAAATCTTGTTACTTAACCTTCATACAGGTGTGGAGAATTTAATCTTTCTCAAAAAGAAACGTAAATACAAAGACAAGCCACTTTTTTTTTCCTAAGTGAGAAGCAGCACTTTGGGATTGGGTGAAAACAAATTCAGTACCATGACAAATTAGTTTGGAGCTGTGATCTTGCTCAGCACCATCTAAAGTTGTATTTTCAAGCAATTAATGATGTCACTCCAACTGGCAATGGGTGAGAAGAACAACCAAAAAAAGGGGAAGGAGGAACATACAGCAAGAGGCACAAACTAGGCATCAACTATTTATTTTTCTCTTTTTTTTTTTTTCCTGGCAGTCCTTGGAAAAAATCTCTTTGCTTTCTCTAGAAAACAAAAGGATAAAGAGATTCTACAGCAATTCTACCAAGTGAAGTGCATGTCATTACTTACTCATTCAAATGCTGAAATCTTTCTTGCCAGTTAGCAGCTCGTGCTACATTTCCAGTTTTATCAATTAGTTTTATTCCAAAAAACTCCAACATCATTTTGTAAGCCAAAAGGAATCTTCTAATGGCTTCTTTTGTTTTCTTGAATTCCTAATGGACAAAGAATATGTCCAAAATTCTTAATGGCACTAAAGCAAGTACTTTTGCATCATAAGACATAAAAAAATGCAGTTATGTATTAAAATCACTGTGATGGTTTGTATGGAGCTCAGTTTGAATTACCTCAATTTCATATGTAGTTAATTCTTTAGCATAGAAGTTCAGACCTTGTTCCCTTAGTGGAAAAAGCCTGTTAAAAGAAGAAGTGCATTATGGCTCGGTGTAAGAACACTTAATCAAATTAATGTTTTGAAACAGAAATAGGTAATAATTGACCAACCACTGTATGTAAGTGTGGTTATGTTCCAGTTTTTCATAGTCTCCTTTCCATTTATTTAGGACTTCTTCAATATAAACCCCTGCATAAAAATAATTTGAAAAACTGTTAGGTAGCCATCAAAATCAGCA
Source organism: Passer montanus (assembly GCF_014805655.1). Lineage (NCBI taxonomy): Eukaryota > Metazoa > Chordata > Aves > Passeriformes > Passeridae > Passer > Passer montanus. The sequence goes on along the minus strand of NW_024357613.1, from coordinate 17,806,638 downwards.
CTCAGCTACATAAAGAACATGTTAAAATAATTATAGAACACATACTTTAATTGTCTTTCATATACTACGTGAAATAAGGTCTATTGCAGTCATAAATAAATTGATTTTAATTCAAAACTAATTTAGTTACTAAAACTTAATTTAAAAATAAGGTACTTGTAAAATGTCAATATAAACAAAACCAACTGACTTGTTATCAACAAGTGAAGGTAAGTGGCAGCAACCTATGCAAAACATATCCAAGAGTTCTCATGTCATAGATCCCTTTATCACACTGACTGGGAATTAACAAACTTCTCCCATAAAACACCGCACTGTGAATCACCGGTCATTGCTTTTACACGACAAAACTCTGCATCTATCTATCTATCTATCTATCTATCTATCAATCTATTTATCCATCCATCCACCCACCCATCTATCTAATCCTTATAGAACAAAGCCTCAACTCTTTAGAAAATCTCCCATACCAGGGATCTCTACTGCTGCAAAATACCATTATGACTGGGAAGTCTTTCTCAATTAATAGTGGCCAAACACAACACTGAGACTGTGCTCATGAAAATTCAGTCACGGGCCAGGTCACTTTTCCAGGTTACTACAGGGATATACAAAGTACAGAAAAGGATGATCCTTGTTCCCAAAGCTGTACAGTATCTTTCCATGAATGAGCATTATGTTCATCTGTTTCTTTTCTGAAACCAACAACAGTTTCAGTACTGCTGCACAGCATCTCCCAAGGTCAAACAGCACAGGAGCAACCTAAAAAAACCAAAGCTCCATGTATATTGTCTCCTACTCTACATTTAAGATGTCTTTTTGCCCCATTTGGGTCTCAATGGCAAAGAAGGACACATTTGATACTTTTATTTAAGAAGTAAAGAAAGCAGCTAGTCTAAGGGGTTGCTAAGTACATGGGGTTTCCAGTGTACGCAAAGCTGGAAAAGGACCTTGGAAAGAGGACCTTCACCATTGTGAATACAATACACTGCATTGTATCCAACCTGTATTTCAAGTATTGGAAAACTTGCTGTGCAGTCTCAGGACAGAGAGACAAGCAGACCAGCTCTGGTCCAGAACCACAAGCTAAATCTGTAGGCCATGGAACTAAACTTCAGATCTAGTATTGCACTAGAAATGTTTTGGAGTTTTTTAACAACATCCTCCAGTATTTCAGTCCTTAACCTGGTAGCTAAGACTCCCTCTGAACATTCTCACAAATCCACAGACTTGGGTCAAGGTGATGGTTAATCTTTTCCATTCTCAATACAAACTTCTGCAAAACCAGAGCTCACAGCCAACAACACGTCAGCCTCCATGGCTTATCAGCTACATTTGACATTACTAACTGTGGTTTTCTCCTAGAACACTAAGAGAAATGTAATTCTTTACAAATTTTGGGAGGGAAGCCCTCCTACAGCTTTCATGACTATCTCTTCTTAAAGCTAATCCTCTTGACTCACCCCTTCATTTTGGACTTTAAAGGAGTTCTTCCTCACAACCTTTTCTGTCTTCTAGTTTCAGAGCCATATGGTCCCCAGGTTCACAGAGACCTCAATGCCCTTAGCTTTCTTTCTATTTCTGTTCTCTATGTAATGTGTCCCAAATCTGCTACTTCTTTACTGGCAATTCCCAGACCCACGCCTTCTTGCAGTCAAGCTAAAACTGACTAAAAGCATCTGCCTTAGGGTATCTAGATAAAGTGCAAGCCGGTTAAAGCAAAAGTCTTATCTTCCTTTTACAACCTGAGTTATCTTCTCACTTGCTAAGGGTATTACTGCTATCTTGTCTACAAACAGTTCTCATCTTCAACTTTCCTGTGTGTACATTTTTACAACCTTCTGTGTAACATTCCCTTCCATCCACCCTCCTATCTAAACTCACACACTTGGCATCTCAACTTTTTTTTCCCTGTCCTTGAAAAGTGCTTTCTTGTCATGCTTACACCTACCCTGAATGTTGCTGAACACAGCTACCCTGAATGCTGGGAAGATCATCTTTCTATACTGTTATTTTTTTATACTGACCCGTTTTTTTTGCTTCGCATTCTTCCACTGTGAAACCCTGCTCTGTTACATCAAACAAAAACAACACACCTTCACTTCCAAAGCCTTTGTGACCTGTCCCTCATTACCTTATCAGAACCTATTTGTTGCTATGAGACTGATCCTGCTTCCAACAGGATCCTGCCTCAGAGGCAGCCTACACATCTCACTCCTTCTGCACTCCAACATGCACTTCACTATTTCCTACCAAGCCGCTCTCATGCTGAGAGGATCCTTTGGCAGATACCTTCAAAGTAACCTTGTCATCATCCTTTTAAAACTCAGAAAATCTTATTTTTGGCCTTCAGTTTGTCTTTTTTGCTAATGGCTAAGCTCTCATGTGCTGAGACTTCTGTCTATCACCCTAACCAAGACTGCTTTATTGCCTCCTCCTGCTTCCCCATCTGTCTGCTATCCTATTGTCTCATATGTCAACTGCAAACTCTTTAGAGTAGGGCTCGTCATCTTTCAGCTTCTCCTGTGTTTGTGCAGAATGCTGCATATGAGGTTCCTGCTCCACTACCAGAACCACTAGGGACACTGAGAAATGGCTTTATTATTGGTATTACAATAAACTCACACAAGATTAAAGCAATTTTTTTTCACTTACACAGTTCTAGGGATAACACCCAGAGATCGCTGCCACTCCTATTCAAACAGCAAGTTTGTGCAATACAGTGGAAGAACTTTATCTTTGTTTAATAAAAGGTACTGCCACAAACAGTGGTACTAACAACGCCTTGCACTACTTCATGCTGATAATGTCTAAGAAAAGCACCATCTTCCTAGAGTGAAAGCTAACTCTGTTTTAAGCACAAACTGCTCTTGTGTTATCCATGTGCTACTCCAGCATGGGAGGTTCATGTTCTACAGTATATTACTATACACCTTTAATCTGCCTCAATTATCACCACTGTTTCAATTTGCTACTATCATTAGTGAGCATTCTTTTGTTATCACCGTTATTGTCGCAAATTACTCACCATCAGGTTTAAATGGGATTTTATTTTTGTAAAACCGGAGATTGCACAAGTCATTTTGATACCGAAGATCTTTAAAGTTCTGCTAAAAGAAAGGAAACAGGACATTATCAGCCTACAAAAACCTACCAAGACTATCCAGAAAGTGATACTGGGCTCTTTGAGTAATTTAAGGGCAAAAGACTTCAGAGTTTTAGGAACCACAGAGTTCTACTCATGCACTTCAAGACTGAGTTTAAGGATCTGAAAATTTTTTCTGGTTGGTACCTTCTCCTAGTGAGCCAGCAGCAAGAACAGCAGCACCCTCCCCCTTCAGCCTCAAGGAACTTGAGAGACAAATAATCAGTCAGGCAAACTCTATGACCTATCATCTTTGATATCCAAGGCACAAGCCTTTTCCTGGGTCCTTACCACAGTTCCCAAGCTTACACATATCACGTGCTTACATGTTTGCCCGGGATGAAAAGACATTGATTTTCTCCCACTCGCATATGTTGTGCCTCAGCTTTTTGGTTTGTGTATCAGCTTTTTGGTTCTCATTTCTTGTACTTACTGAAGAATGTCTTTTTACTGAAAAGGCAATTTTAAACCATAAAATGTTCTTACTGGATACTGGTGTCGGTACTTGTATAAATCTCTTGCTGCATAGAAGCTTCTCTTTGGCTTGGCTGTCAGCTCAGTTCCATCACCACTCTGAAACAGTTAGAAAGCAGATAATCATCATACACAAACCCCCTAAATAGAATACTTGTATAATATTAAAATAATTACTTTTCCTTATGGATTTCAGCAATGTAAACAAATGTAAGTGCATGTATTTGTCTACTGTTTGCTCAAACACTGAAAATTTCCCTGCTCAATACTTACACAACACACTTTAAACCTAAGTTAAAAAAATTAATCTAAAATACAAAAGCAAGACTACGAATTGTCCTTCCAATGAGGCTGAATTTGAGCTAAACCAACAGTGTGATTGTCATTTCGAAACACAAGACTTCAAAGGAATCTGGCAAGTGCTAATACAAGGTGAAATAAGTAACTGAACTTGAAAATGCAGAGACACAGAAACACCACCAATTTTGAGGAGGAAATCATAACATTAAAAAAAAAAGTGGGGTACACAGACTTAATTACTACTATTGCACCCTGTGGAAAACAGTTACTAAAAATATTTAATTCTACTCCTTGCAAAACACATGTAATAGGTTAAAGTCGAGCTTAAAAGAGGAAGTTCTCTGGGACTACACTGGGCATTTGCCATTCTTATTGCCCATACATGGCTCATCAACTGGACATTAATGACAAACTACTATGTTCCTTCCTCCTTTCACAAAACCAGCTTTGACCATACCTGCAGTCAAAACACAGTTGAACAAGACACACCCCTTGACACTTGGCTATCCGGGACTAGTATCACCATGTAACAAGCAGAAAAGGGAAAGACACTTAAGCTTACTAATTTTGTTTGGTCTCTGCACCAAAACACAATATATCTAGCAACCTAAAAAAAGACCCAGCTGCTCCACCCTACATGGTATTCTAATTCAAAATTATTGTCAAAAGAACACTTTAAGCTCGGCATTTACAAAGCCGAGAAGAGAAACTCGCTCTGAAAATTCGTCACACCCACCGAGGAGTCACAATTCCATTGCCACGTAAGATCAAATATTTAGATTTTTATCCTGGTTAATGAATAGGCCACTTTAAATGCTCCATTTAATTTAAAACACAGCCTTCCCTGGAAACAGCAGCAACGGGAATGTCAACGACACCAAGGCCTCGATTTTCTCCCATTAATGACAGGGGAGGGGTGGGGAGAGATAAACCCGGGCTCGTCCTTAGCGGAGATGCAGCGCTGGGCTCTCCCAGCCGCTCCGGCCGCTGGCAGGTGCCTCCGGCACAGCGCGGGCCCGCGAGTGCCGCAGAGCAGCGGGAGCGGGCCCGCCCGGACCGCGGCTCGCCTCGCCTCGCCTCGGCTCGGCTCCGGTCCGCCCGTCCCGCTCGGCCGCCGGGCCCACGGGCAGGGCAGGGCAGGGCAGGGCAGGGCGAGGCTGCGTCCGGCGCTGCCGGTACCTGCTCGGGGCTGGCGGCGTCCGCCTCTGCCCGCTCCGCGTCCTCCTGCGCTGGCGGGGCCGGCGGCGGCTCCCCGGGCCGGCAGTCGGCGGCGGGCGGCTCGGGCGGCTCTTCCCCGCCTCCCGCGGCGGCGCACACCCCCTCCTGCCGCCGCGGCTCCGCCGCCTCGGGCTCCGAGTCGGTCTCCCAGGTGGAGTCGCAGTCCTCCACCGTGGTGGGCTCCTTGAAGCTGACCCCGCTCAGCAGGCTGCCCATCGGCCCGGAGGCCGCGGAGGCCGAGGGCTGCGAGCGGCCGCGGGCTGCCTACGGCTGCGGCATGGCGGGGCGGGGCGGCGGCGGCCGGGGCTGCTCCCCGCCCGGCCCCAGCCCACGGACACGCGCGGGGCGGAGCTGGAGCTCCGGGATTTCCACAAGAAACACGCGCGCCCAGCCCTGGCGGCGGGCGCCGGGCAACACCCGGCGGCCGGCACCGCGGGTCGGGCGGGGCGACTCAGGGTGTTGGCAGGCCGTGCTCGAGGGGAGAGCTTCCCCTCCGAGGAGTTGCCTCGAGGGCATTTCACTTCCCGGAGGAGACCGCGCTGTCCCCTGAATGAAGGCTTATGAGCAGCAAGTGGGTGCGGGCGTTCATCGAGAAGAGCGGGGCTGGCGGCTGCCCCAGAGCAGCGGTGTGGGGAGGTGATGCTCTGAGTGACAGAAGTGGTCGTGACACCTGCAGCGAGCAAGCTCCGGCTGTCCACGAGACGTGGGAACTGTTGACCCCAAAGAGTGTATGGGTACTAGAGAAGACAGGAATGGAGGGGTAATACTGCGGTAACCAGCCAGTTTTGGCAGCTTCTAAAATTCCTGCGAGTTTGGGGGGGAAACTGACATGATGTTCAAGGACCAATTTGAAGGGGCAGTGACAATGTATTTTGTATTTGGCTAGTACATGCCTTTTGGACAGAAGCACTGCCAGGAGTGAAAACCTGATGAATTTACAGCTTAGCACGTTGTTCCAGTGCCTACTCTCACCCTCATGTCTAAAAACATGTCCTAATTTCTAACCAGGGTTGGTAGGCTTTAGTTCACTCTCAGGGATTTCTGCCTTCTTCTTAAAGACAATTCTGTGATGTCTGGTGACCACTCCTAATGATGTGGATTATCAAGTCATCTCAGTCCTCCTCTTCTTGGTAAACCAAACAGGCTGAGCTTCTTCAGCCTCTCGCCATAAATTCCCTTTCACATTCCTTCACTCTAAGTTATACTTTTTTTTGTCTGCCATGTGTTGAATGTTTTAGCATCTGTTTCAAGTGCAGGTATCAACATTTTAACTGGATGTCAGGGTCATCAGTATAGAGGTGGTTTCATCTATATATTCTTGTTTCCCTATTCAGTCTCTATAAACTGAAGGATCATTTTAAGTCAAGTTGCCACAGTGTCATGCTTAGATGCACTCATGTCACTCTTGTACATAACCAACCTTCAGGTTAATTTGAAGCATGTTAGCTGCACCCACTGACACCAAACACAAGAAATTACTGGGAATGCCCTGATTTGTCAGACCTTGTTTCAGGCAAGTGCATTGGCAGTCGCAGCTCACCTAGATACAGTCACAGCTGCATGCCTGACCTGAGAGCCTGTAACACAGCTCAGTCTACTCCTGCTGCCCATGCCCCTGCTGCCTCCCACCATCACCCACCTTGGCCAAGACATTTCTCCTCCTCCTGTGCTCTTCATGGAGATCAATGAAGCCCACTCAGCCTTTCCAATACCCTTAGTCACCATCATGCCAGCTGCTTCCCTCCTCAGGATCCAGCTACTCCCACTCCCAAGATCAAAGCCAGTGGCCTAAGCCAAGACTTCCCCTCCACCCCCAACCCCCAGTCTACAAGGTCTACTGGAACTTTTTTGATATGTGATATTAAGGAATGCATGTAGTTCAGTCTCATTTTTGCCAGGATATCATTTTAATAAAGAATAAAAAAATCCCTGTCAAGCAGGAACAAGAAAGGTTATAAGAGGGCAAGCAGTAAGACTAGATGCTAGGGCTGCAATTGAGGGAACAGAGCCTTTTATAACACTCATGCTTATGTATCACATTTTTGGAGCATTCTCTCTTCTTTCATCTCACTTTGGGGGAAAAGATTTATTTTCTGCTTCCACAGTATCTCCTCCCATGTTGTTGGCATAGTTTGAAGACATAGTTGGCATAGTTAAGAAATTCTGACATTTGGAACACATTTTTCTTGACTACCTGCTGACCAGGTACTTCCATTGGCCAACATCTACTGGCCCAGTACAGACCAGTTCTGCTTCCTCTCCCCTGCTACAGCTTTTGTCAAGGTTCCCTCACTGGAATTGTGTTTATACTATGGACAGTGGAGCTTCAAAAGCATGCCTTGCATGTGCATTAAAAATCCGGGGAAGGTTTTGATGCCATTTCAGTTTGCATGGCAGTTAATCCCACAAACTAAAGATCTTTCTGCAAGAAAGCTCAATTTCATGTGCAAATAACTGCGCCTTATTATAGAAAGCTCAGTTTTACCTGAAGAGCAAGGCTGTCAGCCAATTCTCAAAGCTGTCGACCAGATCTCATAACAGAATTTTAGGTAGATTTTTAAAAGATCTGGATCTCAGAGCACTAAAAAGAACTAGGAGTCAAGTGAGCTGGTGGTAGAGCTCACCAAGACACTCCCCATCATTTACCATCAGTCCTGCTTAACCAGGGAGGTCCCAGATGACTGGAGGTTAATCAATATGATGCCCACCTACAAGATGGGTATCTTGGGGTGATTTTACAATGAGAAGTCTATTCCCTTATCATCTTCTGTATGCCCAGAAATGGTTGCTGCAGTTTTAAGGTGGGTGGTGGGGAGGGGTGAGCCTTGGGACTCTTCCACAGGCTTATTCAGAGCTTCATTCCCCAGGCATCCCTGGTGCCATGAGGACCACATCCTTTTTTTTTTTTTTTTTTGCTTAGCTAGCTTGGTTTTTTTGGTTTTTTTTGTTTTTTTTTTTACTGTCCCTGGCCTTGGAGAGTCTGCTGCAGCAGCATTTTTTTTTTTTGTTGTTGTTGTTTTTTGTTTTGTTTTTTTTTTTACTTTCCCTGGCCTTGGAGAGTCTGCTGCAGTGGCAGTCCTTGGGTGGCTTTTTTTACAAGGTAGACAGTATGGTTTGGTTTTGGACTGAGATGCAAGAGAACGACCAGAGGGAGAAGAGTTGGCTGGGCCTGCTCCATCTCAGCCCCAGACCATGGAAAAGCTGAGCCAGTGAGAAAAAGGACACCACATCCACCTCCTTCACCTGCTATGAAGAGGGGGCCAACACCAGAGATTCACCAGGTTCCCATCTGTTTTGCTGGAGCTGCTGTGTGAACCTTTTGTTTTGGTTTGGTTTGGTTTTTTCCTTTAGACAGGAGCTGGTGCCATTTTTTTCTCCCCACCAGGTTGCCAGTCATGGTGGCATGTTGTGGTTTTATTATTTTTTTGCTTCCCTGGCATTTGAGATTTTTGTTCTGGTGGTGGTGGGGGATCTGCCCTTTGCCAGGTGTATGTATTTTTCCTGTGAACAATGTGTTCTTTTAGGGTTGCAGCTTATTGCTGGTTCTGGTTGTGAACTTGAGGCAGTTTGGATTCATGAAGAGGCTCTAGCACCTTAAATAGCTTTGTAGGGTGGTATTTCAGAGCTTGAACAGATTCCCACAAGACATATCTTATTTAGAAAAAAATAAATTCCAGTACCTCACAGTCAGAACTGGTAGTCATTTTTGCAAAGGTAGTGAATTTATGGCACTTGAGTTCACTAAAGTAGTCCTGTACAATAGAAGATGACTAAGTGCTAAAGCCAGGAGGATCTGTTTCAATCAAGTAGTTTGACTGTCACATAACACAGGTGGAAAACAACAGAAGACCTGAAGTACTGCAAAGCACTGTGCATCTAATACAGACTTTCATAAGGCTTATAAAAAATAAGCACTTGACTTCTGATTATATATATTTATATACATCTTAAACAGCATAGATTAGTCAAAGCCATGGGTTTTTTTCCTTTGATGAGGACATAGCTTTATGAGGGATTCAAAGTGGAAACCACATTGCTTTCTCAAAGCTAATGCTGCATGTGATAACTGTTAAAAATTATTAAAAATGTGGTAATTGTAATACTTTATCATTATCTTGGGAGGATACTTGGAATAGAATACCAGAGAGGTCAATTGACAACTGTGGAGAGACTTACCAACCTAATATTAAGGTGATATAAAGCTGGGAGGGATTATGCAGCCGTAGAGGATATAGTAGACTACAAAACTGCTTTGATAAATGACAGATGAGGGTAAAATAAATAACATTGGTAAAATGAAATTTAGTTGAGCTAATGTAAAATGATTCACAGTGGATATTTAAATATACAAAGGTAGATTTAGAAAATGCATAAATGCATTGATATGACAGAAATGTCTGAGAGCTACAGTATTATTTGCATCCATTCAGACAAGGGTCCAAATATATTTGGACACCAACATTGGGAAAGTGTTCAAAGTCATACAGGTATGACAATGTCTTGTATGAAGTAGCTGTAGCTGACTGGTATTTTAATGGGATTTGTTACCTCATTTGCTTATTTTTTGACTATGGTGAATGTCAATTCTCTTCTTTAGTCCAGTAATGCCCCAGACTAAATGCCAAGCTTGATGTAGTAGTTATAGAAGGTGAATCTAATTTATAAAGTTCTCCATAATTTCCCTCTAGTGAGTGTCATTGGAAATGATTAACTAACTGTAAACTCAGAAGTCAGGTTGCATATTTGCCTAAATTTGTTTCTATTGAAATCTGAAATTAATTTACAGCGAAGAAAAGACTTCACATAAATCATGCTAGATGTGACAGATCAGTGTATTAAGCTCAGTAAAGCCAGTGAAAGTTCTCTCATTTTTGCTGGGTTTATGACTACAAATGTGAAGACCTTAACTGAAGCCCTGTTTATTGGAGTGTCTTGCCCTACAAGTCTGTAAAAGGTCACTTCAGAACAAATTAATAGAAGAGTGTTTTAGTTTAAGATGATCTGTCTAAGTGTCAGATGCAGTCTCAGTGTAGTACTTAAGCCTCTAAGATTCTGCTTGCTGTCATTCAGATAGAGTTTGATCAGCCAGTTTCTTGAGAGGAAACTGATCCAGTCCAGGATGCAACCTGGTCTAAATGAATTGCTGTGCAGAAACCCTTGATTTACAGCTGGAATCCTACATCAGCCTTGGGATGGACTAGAACCAGCTACCCAGGTTGGCACTACCAGCTCTTCTGTAGTGGGCTTGTCCATGATGCATCAGCAGGTCACCTGCCTGACATCACTGATAAGAAAGAACATTCATTCGCCAGAACTTCAAACAGCATTAGGTGATGCCATTAAGTTTTGCTGAAGGCCTTCTGGACTGCACCATGCAAGCTAGTAATTTTGGCAGTGGAACCCAGAAAGAAATTCTTCTCCCTGAAAGACAAACTGAGAGTGTGATGCAGAAGCCCAAATGCAGATGTCCAAGTGTCTCTGGAGATCCCTTGGTGTCTCCATCTTCTGCTGCAGAAGGGTGCTGGTGCTCCATAGGCTCAGGAGGTCCTGTGGTGTGGCTGCTTGCCCCATGAAGACATTTTGGCTACTCTAGGTTGTCTCCAGGGAAATGATGCACCTACTATGTGCATGGTTATCATATATAGGCATAGGCCAGCTACGTCTGTATGTGACTGGTTGGTTGGCTGAATCCCTTTGAAAGCTGCTGGTCTGTACTGACCAGAGCTGCTTTTATCTAATGGACTATCACACCCCTTGTTATCTTTTGACATATATCTATATGTAAACAAATAAATTTAGGCATTTCTTTACAAACTTGATCCTGCCCCTATTGTCACTGAACATCCATATTTCTGTTGGGAAGGTGTGCTACAGACTCCCTCTGACATCTGATGTCTAAGTGGACATTTCTGACCTGACAGCACACAGTATCTCCTGTCTTGAACTTCCAGAATTGCTAAATGAGGCACCTGTGCCAGATGTAGGACATGACTTAGTGTACTCAGAGTAGGAACAACCCTCCCAGAGATGTGTAATTTTCTCCTCTGGGTCATTAAACAGAGACAGAGACTGACATTCTTCTGAAGCCTGAGAAGGCTTCTCATTTGGGGAATTTATATCCTGAGGTGTCTAACCTGTAGATGTTAAGCCTGAGCTGATCACACAATGTTCCTTGTGTATTCCAATAGGGAAAAATAGGAACCTCAGAGGATAATCCCTGTCATCCTAAAACAGGCATTTTAAATATGTAAGCAAAATCACAATATTGTTTGTTTCTACTGATTATAGAGGAAGATAAGATCTAGCCAAACTCAGGTTTAGACATCAGACTTTCAAGCTGTAAATATTGCATGACATGATAGTCTCACATGCTTAAGGTTTTCTGAAAATACTGAATTTTGAGTACTCAGCTCCCACAGGAAAAGAGAGAGCATCCAACTGAGCTGGTGGTGAGCATCCCTTTCCCTGGCAGGAAGAGTATCTGTAATCAGGTCATATCATGTAATACACTTCCAGTGAGAGACTGAGAGGACTCTTGTTTCAGAGTGTCTGTTGCTAGGTGTGCAGAACTCAAGAGTACAAATCTCTTTAGAAAGAGACAGAGCTTTAACCTTCCTGTCACATCCTATTGAATTTCTTATGCATAAGATCAAAACGATAAGGAGATGAACAAGAAAACTGCCTCCTCCTTGGTCTCTGAATGAACAGCCAGCCTTTGGCTCTCTGATGAACAGAGAAGTATGAAAGGCTATAAGGAGATCAGAGCATCACACTGCCCTGGTATGTCATTTGCTGTGCTTTATTTCCTCACCTAAACACAGGAGTTGTGCAGAGCCCCTTCTCCATCCATAATGAATAGTAAATAATGAATCTCATTCTGCTCTGCTTGGGTTAAAGGGCCTCACTTTACAGTGACATAAAGACAGAGCATCCCCTGGGAGTGCAGCCAAGCAGTACCAGCACAAGTGACCCACCTCTGTCAGCTGAAAGTGGAGCATGCACAAGCAGTAACACTTCAGTTTGACTGGACTAGGAACTCATGTTGTCCCTGGTAGAAATATTGCCAATAAACCACCATTTCAAGACCACAGACTCTGCTCATTCTTTCTTAGCTGAATTTTTCTATGACTGTGTGGATTTATGTAGTCGTGATGGTGCAGCATAGCTATTTCAAAGATCTAACTGACGTCAAGATTGATGTGATTCATGGAAGTCATAGGATCCCTACCACTGAAAAAACATCCAGATTAAATGATATGCATTTGTGCAGTTCTCCAGTTTGCTTCTCAGCAGATGATTGTGGCATCAAGGATAATTTGAAAGTGCCCAAAGTCATTGATCTCTGACAAACTCCTCAGCAGTTAGTTCCAGCCAGAGGCTGGCACAAGACCAAATTACACAAGTGGGACAACTGTAGCCCCTGACTCTGCCACCACTTTTTCATCCTTTTTCATATCGTGCTTTTTACATCATCCGTAGAAAAAATATATAAATACATAAATTAGGGAAGAAGTTCATCAGGAAAGCCATTTTTAATTAGGTCACTGATGCTCCACTGATGCTACATTTTTAGCTTGTGATTAAGGTAAAGAGGCATAGACTGAGACACAAAAGCAAGCAAACACACACAACCACAAATTGGAACCACTAACAGCGCTGGCTTTCATGTGATTTTTATAACCGTTTGGATTAGTTCACTTAGTTAAACTATTCTGCACAGCTTTAAAGCACAGGTCCACATCAGTCCTGCCTGTTAGTCTTTGATGGCACCTTAAAGCAACCCTTCCCCATGCCTGCCAATCTCTGTATGACTCCAGGGAAGCCAGGCTGGAGGGACAAGACTGCAGAGTTGAGGAATTCAACTGCTTTGGAGTGATGAGGAGCAAGACATGGCGCACAGTCTGTGATTTCAGATGGGACTGAAGCATGTTATACTTTACACAATGTGATCCTCATAGGAAATCCTGTCAGCAGTTTATATGAATATGCACAGAATAGACACACATATTCTGGAATGAGTGATTTTTTTCCCCCTACCTATTTTGTTGCCCTTTTTATATTCCCTATGACAGATTTCCTTAGATCACCACAGGACAGCCTCATCATAATGCTATTGTGTGCCTCTATTCTGAAGAAAACATGTTAGTATAGCCTGTAAAAGCCTTTCTGTGTTTATCTCTGTGGTGCCATCAGTACATTAAGTGTACTTGCCATCTCAACAAAGCATGCAAGGTAGTTAAGTTTAAAGAGATGAAATTCTGCTTCTAGTGACACAGGAGAAATAAGAAGGAATAGGGATGATCTTTTCCTGATACGACAAACCTGAGTTATGTGTCAAGAAAGAACATAACAAATGTCCACTTTAGGAATCTGATACAGTGAACAAAGTCACCGGAGTAGAGTGAGCACGTGCACTATTGCAGGATTAGCCCGTTTCACTCTGTAACATGTGCTGTTACAGCGGGAAGCCACCTGGCAGCTGGAATACAAGCAGCCTTTGACGGGCTCAGGAAAGACATTGCCACACTTTCCCACTGTTGTTTGACCAGGCTGAATGAACCAGCCAAATGGGCTCACTTCTGGCCTGATTGAAGAGATGAGTAAATAAGCACAACAACTTCCTTTTGCATGTGGCAAAGTGGGTTAGCAAAATATTGCTGGTAATGTGCTAAATACAGTGAATGCTTTGTACTTTTTGATTTACTGCTCTGTATGAACTCTGTATGCTTCTTTACATCATAATTAGGGGGTTGCTTGCAACTATGTTTGGGAGGAGTCCATTTTTCAAATGAAAAAAACCCACCTAGGTGAGCTGGCAATTCCAAGATTCGGGGAGGAACAAAGGAGTATAAATTACATGTTGATCAATAACATTGTTAAAAAATACAAAAAGCAAAACTAAAAATGCCCATATTGTCACCATAATTACAGATGAAATCAGAACAGTGGAAAAAACTGTTAAGATACTTTGTCAAACATTACATTTGTTACACTAGAGGTCATTACAAAGCAAAACACAAACCAGGACATGGGCATAAGAGCACAGCCAAATTCAGACTCAGCAGGCAGAGCTGAGGACAGGCAAAAAAAGAAAATGACTGATCCAGGCTAGGGACTGGAAGCAAGGAACAGTTTCCTTGCAGGGTAAATGCAGCTTGGTCAGGGAACAGAAGGATCCTTACCAAGAGGCTATGAATGACCATACAATATATACTTGTGTGAACAGTGGCATAACAAAAAAAAAAAAAAAACCAAAAAAAATCCCCACACTACAACAAATGTATGGCTAACAAGAAAAGGGACAATTTTTCTTCTTGATGTCAACATCGAAAAGGACAAAGCCCTTTCTTAACACCATTAAAGCAATGGCATTTGCTGGCTTGTTTGTGGTGGTCTTTCCCTGTGGCAGGAGGGTACAAGTTAAGAACAGGTGGTACTGTTAACATTGTATGGAACACGGAAGAAAGAAAGAGATGATGCATGTTTGTGTTCATTAAATGAGTTCTTCAAAGGAAACAAGATAAAAAATAAAGATTGCCAGCCTTGCATGAGTAACAATATTGGGTGCTGTGGATGGGTTTTTTGGTTCAATCTCTGACACAAGCAATTCACTCTCCTGCAGATGCTTGCTGTTTCCAGAATGTAATGATCATCTCTTGGTTCTGCTTCACATGAAAACAATGATTCATTTCTGTATTACATTTCTATGAAATTTGTCACCCTCTAACACCACTCATAGCTATCCTTAAGCAGGGAAAGACTTGACAGGTCTGAGGGTGTGCCACAGTGAAAAAATAAAGCACCTAAAGTAATGTAAACATCATGTTAGGCCTAGAAAGATAGAATAGGAACAGCCCTTTTCAGCACCATGTGTTTGAGCAGACACAGCAGTGGGATGTGTATCTAACTGTTTTGCTGTGTTCTTTCATTTACATTACAAAGGGATGTTTTTGGCAGAAAGTCAGTGTAAGCAGCATTCATTATTCCTTTAAGGGGCTTGATAATTCAGTATGGTAATCCACTGCAGGCTGTCAGTGCTGTCAACCATTCACCAAGAGATAAATTAAACTTTGTTCCAGCATCAGTATTTCTGTATGCAGTCCTCCAATCTCATTTAATCTCAGATCTGACCATGGGGTGAGAACTAGTGACGGTTGACATTTTTGTGAGACATTTTGGGTGAGGTAAAAACCACCAGGAACTGAATAAAACATGTGAAAGTGTCATCATTAGCTCAGGGAGTATGAAAACCACAGAACATGAGAAAAGTGATTCAAGCTGACAAAAAAAAAAAACCAAACCCAAAACAACAAAGCAAAACCCAGCAAAAACAACAACAAAAAGAACCAAACACAAACCAACTCTTAAATATATCTTTGCAATCTGACTCAAATATAGAAAGGAGAAGTGGGTTTCTCATGCAGCTTTGGGTATGTCTAAATGGTTGCTCAGAGTACTTTTACAGTCAGGGGCAAAAAAATGAAACTTTTAGGTAACAAAGCATTTGATCCTTAAGTGGCCATTCAGACTAGGTCTGATGAAGTACCTCTTTCTTTGTCTACTTTATAAAGAGAGCACAACTGACTTACCTGCATAAAGACACAAACACTGAAGATATCTAAAGTTACCCAAGAAGTGATTAATCTTCAGTACCTAGAAACATTTAATTTACATGTGCTTTTTCAGCTTGGCCATCTGATGATGACTGACAAATTAGCTGCTTTAAAAGACTCTTGAAAAGCTCGGTCCTGCCAGGAGGGAAGATCCACACTACAGTGGTGTCACATGGAAATCACAGCATAACTGTCAGCACCCAGCTTTTCTGCAATGAAGTCTCCACAGATTTGCTCTATGGGGAATGAAGAAAGGGGGAAACTGCTACAGCAAGAAATTCAAAACTGTAACCTGACATCAGTGCTTTGAGGCTGAATTTATATTAGTGTTTTAGCCTGAATCAGCAGAGAGCAGAGCTTTTAAAGCTAAGTTCCCAATTCTTCCCCCTTCTGGGCGTTGGTTCTTGTTACTCATTCACACGGTCTCAGGGAACATAAACTTCATTTGGTTTAGGCCAAATAAATTGGAAGATGGAGGTCAGGAGTGTACCCAATACACTCCAAATGCAATGGGCATTCAGCCCATGGGACCAAATTACGACTATTCTGAAGAAAAAAAAATCACTAAGTTTAGTAGTGTGGGTGTCAGATTCTCAGCACTGACTATTTTGTTCTTTAGGTCTGCCACTGTCTTGCACTACTTGCTAATATATCCCAAAGTGAAGAGGATCCTGGAAGTGTCCATTGCTCCATTAACCACTGGAGGAATTTAGAAAGATGAGATAGCTAATTTACTGTACTCAAAGGTGAATGAAACAAATAACCACCAAATGGACAGTGGACTAGTTTTCCAAAATTTGGTATTTTAACAAAGGAAACATTCCTTAAACAAAGGCAGAAACAAGTCTGGCACAAGGTATAAGGTAGTGAATTAACTGAGGATGTAAAATACCTGTTGATTACCTCTATCTATCAGATATGATCAGTAAATTCAAAATACAAATTGGGCTTTTGTTTACAAAAAAGCAGTAGCTTCATGGCACAAACCCAGGCACAAACTGTACTAAACTAACCATGATTTTGTTACCTACTAGTTACTTTTAATGGCTGCAAAAGAACAGGGCAAACTGCAAAACAAAGCACTAAGACCATTTCCAGCACTACCGACCTGGCTGCCTTATCCACAGTCTGCAGGTTGCACCTGCTCCAAATGGAGCCTTATCCATAAGCTACAGCCTCTTCAGGGTTATACCATGGCATAGCCTTATTCATGGTTACTGTCCTTCAGAAGAAACTTCTCCAACACAGCCTTACCCACGGCTGCAGTCCCTCCAGGGGTGTAGCTGCTCCATTGTGGGCTTATCCATGGACACATTTCAGGTGTTCCAGCATGACCTCTTGCACTGCTACTGATGTTCAAGGTGTACCTGCTGTGGCCACCCAGGGATTGGCTGCCTCAGGGCAGACCTGTGTCCCATCCCCGACCATCTGGCTGCTGAGAAAACAAAATTAGGTTCACAGCCCACATCTGGTTCAGGAGGGATGTTTGAGGAACTGAGTGGTCATTGCAATAAAGCTGGAAATAGCTACCATGTAAAAGGGAGAGGTGTTTCACTCTCCCCAAAAAGCAGCTGAGGAGAGCAAGAACTGCTGCTGGTTCATGGCAGGGTTCTCCAGATACTGAGAGGCAGTGATGCAAGGGCAGATAGCAGGCTTGGCCTCAGGACAGTGCTTTTATCATAGGTTTCCCAGGCAAGGAAAAACAAAATTACAAACAACATAAAGCAGCAAAAGCAGAAAGGTGTTGACTTGCCCTGGAATTCAATGTACAGCAAGAAAGGGAGAAAGTAATGGAGCAGATAAGGGAGCAAATGTGCCATCATCAGAGCTAGGAAGAGCAAGTACTAGCCTGCCAAATAACAGCTAAATATCTGTAACAGCTGTAAGCTCAGTCTAGCACACTCTGATCAAATCTGTCATCTTAAACCCATGAAACTTCACATCAGGTGCCAAAAAAGACTGTGGTGGGCTGACCCTGGCCAGCAGCCAAGCACCCACATAGCTGCTTGCTCACTCTGCCACTGCAGAAGGGCAGAGGAAGAAAACAGGAAGAACAAAACTGAGACAACTCATGGGCTGAGATACAGATTGTTTAAAAGGTAAAGGAAAAAACCAAACAAACAAAAAAAAAAACCAAACCAAAAAACCCACATCAACCAAAGGAAGTTAGTCTGTCACAACCTGCCATAGGCTGGTTGCCTGATGCCCATCCAGTCTCTGAACACTGGCCACCTAGGAAGACACCCCTGTCCTTTCTTCTTTCTCTACCCACTTTTTGTTACTAAGCAAGATGCTATATGGTGTGGAACATCCTTTTGGCCAATTTGTGTCAGCTGTCCTGGCTGTGTCTCCCACCTCCTCGCTGGTGGACAGAGTGGGAAAAAGAAAAACATTCAGGCTGGGCAAGCACTGCTAATCAATGACCCACTGAAGTGACACCAGCACAGCCTCAGCCACAAAACTGAAACATGGTGCCACGTGAATGAACTAAGAATTAACTCCATCCCAGCTACTGCTCCAAGTGATCATTACAAGAATTGCTTTACGTGACATCTATGAGTGCCCTCCTTGCTTCACCACCTTTAAGGTCCTTCTCCTGCAATCTATTTGCATGCTTTTGGGGAAGTTACAAAACCCTTTATCCTTCCTGTTAACAAACAGACACTTTATTCTCAGGAGGAAAAAAATTCATATTTAGCATACCTAGTCTTTGTTTAGGCACTGAAACAGGCTGGCCAAGGCCCTGGAGGTGTTTAAAAGATGTGCAGTTGTGGCATTGAGGGATTCAGTTTAGTGGTGGACTTGGCAGTGCTGGTTAATGGTTGGATTTGATAGTATTAGAGCCTTTTCCAACTGAAATTATTCTAATAATTCTGATTTTTAAAAATTGATTTGGCATGTTTCCATAGCTACATTGGTGTGTTTGTGGGGTTTTTTTTTTGTTGTTTTTTTTTTTGTTGTTGTTTGGTTTTTTTTTTGGGGGGGTTTTTTTTAAGATAAGTAAACTCTTTCAATCCTTACAGTTTAATCCAAGTATGTGTTAAAATTGAGTTTTCCTGAGTAGGCTACTCTGAGTTAAATCCTAGCAAAGCTGCTACTAAAGGATCAAAATATCTTTTACTTAAGAAAACACAAAAACCCAGAAAAACAGGCAAATCCAACAACAACAAAAAACCCCCAAACAACATCACAGCCCTTCTGAAGTATATTGGAAAAAGGCTATCTTATTAGTGGTTTGCTCTGTAAAGCAGGTGTATCAATGAAAAAATTGTAGAACTCCAACTTTATAACTATAAAATTGAAACTCTGTTGCACTGATTTTGTGACATAGCATAAAAAACACCAGAAAGGCTACATGTAACATTCTACATGGAACCACAAAAATTTGATTTTTGCATACTCTCTACAAGACTAAAGGGACACAACGCAATACATCTCTTAATAACTGATGTTTTTTAAAACCTTCAATTTAAAATCAAATTTTGTGATTTTCATTCCAAAGTATTCCTACTTTCCTCAAATATAAGCAAACATTAATACTCTTGTATTTTCTCTGCATGGCAATAGAGACAGTTCTAGTCCTCTGTGGTAATCTCTGCTTATAATAAGGCTACACACACTAAAGTAATACTGCTTCTTCATTCTCTAACTCTTCCTATTCATTTGCAAAGGAAGTATACATTAAAATAACCAAGAATTTTTTTACTGAAAGCATTTATTTTACCCAAGAGTGGAAACAGATAAAAAAACTAAGTGATGCAACAATTTAGAAAAATCATACAGGTTCAGCTGTGAACAAAAATGACATTCTTCCTTATGTCTGCTTTTCATAACAGCAGCATCACTCCCATTCTCCTTGTAAATGAACTAGTCATTGCTTGCATTAAAGTAGCATCCAGAGGTTTCAATCAAGGACTTATTGTTCCATGGCCCTGCAGAAAGCCATGGCAAGCTGCTTCCCTTACCTTGAGTGATACACTTGGGATCTCAGCTCACACAGGCACTGCTGCCAGTCACATAGCATTTGGCAGTACAATAGCACTGTTCACCTGCAAAACTGCTCAGAACTAAGACAAAAAGCAACCAAGTGGTGTGCAAATGGAACATAAAGAGCCTGGGAGGGTGGATGAGAAGGGTAATGCTGAGAAAGCAATGTGCCTTCACTTTGGTGGGCTGCAAGCAGATGGTGCAGGACTCAGGGGTGAATCGCTTGGGCATCCCAGCCCCAGGGTTTACCTTGGGCTCCCATCAGCAGAGGCCTGTGCATTACCATCACCCATCCTGTGCAAGGCTATTCCCCTGCAGCACAGGCAGTGCACATCAGAGCCCTACTCTGAGGGCACAGAGTCTGCCAGTAGAGCTGACCCCTTCTTCTCCAGAGGCAGGTGGGTTTGCCTGCTGCTAGGCAGAAGGTTTGCACCCTGTGACACCAGCACAGGCCACAGAGATGCCCACAGCACTGCCCCTTGAGGAGCAGCTCCTGCTGTACCTATCTCCTGCAAAGCCGAGTCACTGGGTACAAAGTGCAAAGACAGTGTTCAATTTGATGTGACACACCTGATGAGGCATTCAAAACAAAATACTGCACTGACAAGCTGTTTGGGTAAATGGTAACCTAAAGAATTTAACTCAGAACGTGCTGTGTAGGCTCTCTGCCCCCTCAGCCCAGCTAGTGAAAATCAGCTTTCTTCCACTCCCATATCAAGTTCTTTGTCCCCAGTGCAGTGTTAGCTCTGCATGCATCCAGGCTGAGCATCCCTCCAACACTAAGCCATTTTGTCAGCTGCTACTCTTACACCAACCCTTGAGGTTACCCAAATGAAGGCTGTACACCATGTTTGCAGGCTCTGATCAGACATCTTCAGTGCTAGCAGGGAGGAGAGCTGTGATTCAGTTGCCTGAGCTCAGGTGTCTGGTGACATTCACACAAGAACCACACTGCAAATCGGCATCACTAAAAGAATAAAGGAAATCTAACCTTCCTTACATATTAGAAATGTTACAAAACAGGCCTCTTTTTTTTTAAGATAGCAAAATGCAGTGTTTGTATAGTATCTCAGTATTGAAATGTTCCAAAGTCATAAAACCTCAAAAATTCAACTGAAGTTAGACAGTTGCTAAGCTAAGGTTGGCATTATCCTGACCCAGGCTGACTGTATTCCCTGATGCATCTATACCCATCTGCTATTTTCCTTCTGTTGTGCCAAGATTATCCATCATTTGGGGCAGGGGAATACCTTTTATTTGGTGTCTGTTCAGGACTAAGGGATAGGTGCTACAAGAATACAAATGATCAGTACCACAGTGGCTGTGATGATTTATTCTCCCCCCTGGCTTGCCTTGTCTGCAGGAGACCTGAAATCCTTGCATGCTTTTCATGAAGGGGCTTGTACTTTTTTAACACTTGCCTCTCCAATAGCTGGTGAAAACAATTCAGGATAATCAATCTATTAGGACTTAGGGCTAAATATCAACATACTCAGCAGAAGGAGAACTACTGATTATTTTCTTTAGAGCAGGGACAGGTGGTGTCAGCTGCTCCTGTCAACCAAAACCAGTTAAAGGGGCGACAGGTACATGATTGAGCAAAGCAGGGGCAAGTTTTACTCATGGCTTGAGCAGGTATGCCAGGAAACAGGCTCAAGCAGTAGAAGAAACCAGACTTCCATTGCAGAAGCTTTCTGCTGGTATTTGTAATTACATCAGTAATTCTCCAAGAAGGAATCTCTCACAAGTCTGTTCTTGCTAAGGAAAGTGCAGTAGCTATGGTTACCCAGCAAACAGGGAGAGGAGGCAAAGCTGAACCACTGCTCTGGGCACAGTACACCATTTTTAACATCAAAAACCTCATTTTAGCTTTCCAAATAGAACTTTGAGAGCAGCCACCCACGTTCCCATCACAGTGTGTTTGCATATATAACTGTGTGGCTATGCATGTGTGGTATATATATAGATCTATAGTAGGATGACAGGATGACAAAGAGAACAAAAAAGGAATCAGCTTTTAGATCATCATACAACTATGAAATTAGAAACGTACTCATAGATAACAATCTTGCACACTTGGTTAGCCAGCCCAGGATCAGCACCACAGGACTTTCCCTGGCAAACTTCTGCCTGCTACAGGGAGGAAATGCCTTCAGGCGTCTTCATTTGCCTCTGATGATTCTGAGGATTGCTCAAGACCTACAGGAAATTCCCTGGAAAGGAACTATGTCTACATTGTAGCCTTAATGCAACCATTCTAGAGAAATTTCCTTGTTTAGGGTAATGTGCATAAATCCTACTGTAGTGTAGAGGCAGCAATGTGGAACTTAGCATATGCCATGGCCCGCCCTATGAAACTGGGTAAATACTTAAGCAACTAGTCCACACTGAATTTCACTTGAAATGGCTTCACATAGCCATCAAGCTCATAAACGGGTGCTTGAGAGAGGGTGGGGATAGTTTACTGGGCTGCAGCCCTACTCATATAGTGGATTCCCCAGGCATGAACTCAGACCTGGCTAGCTACCTTCATATCTTGGACATACCTTTAAGACATGGAAATGTCTTAAAGCCTTACCTATCCACCTGCTGGGAGTCTCCTCCCAAGGGGCAGGAGCAGGGCATGCTTCACCTCCTTCCCCCCTGCTGTCCCACAGGCAGTCCCTGACACAGCAACAGACAAAGCACCTGGGACACTTGCATTTCTGGGCTGTCCTTCTGTCTGGCTGTGCCTCAGTGCACACCTGCAGTCTAATCATAGTTTTATTAGCAGACCATGTAGGTGTACACTCCGTAGCTGCAGTTCAAATTAGCCACCCAGGTTTGCTCAATTAGCCAGCCATGAGAGGCACCATCATCTCACTCAGCTCAGGCATCCCCTCATAACAAAACCCCTTTTATATTACCAAGCTAGTTGTCTGGACTCCTTCTGTAGACTAGCTAAGTGTTTGATCTGTAAAGTTAGGTGAAATTAATCCCATCTCTTACTACATGCAATTTCCTGAAGGTGGAACAGGCTGCTACTAATTCATCTCTACGAGCCTCTTCAAAAGGACAACAGGACAGCTGTGGTTGTTTGGTAACAGAGCAGAGCCCTCTGCCTTGACACCAACTTCTAGACGAAACAGTGTCTAATACTTGTGAGACACTCTGGAGTCCAGAGGGGCTTGTGATGAGATGAGACTTCTGTGAGACCAGTGTCTTTTTGTAACAGTAACTAGGAACCAGGAGGACAGCACAAGAGAATCTTGGCTAGCAGCGGACACCTCATCATGTCTGCCTGAGAGCTGGGGGTGTGAACTACCTGTGAAGTCAAGGCAGACAATGTCCATAGACCCTGGGGACTGAATCCGCTTGATCCACAGCAGACACCATTGTAACCAGAACACCCACACAAGGCTGGTAGGCAGGACACAGGCTTTAACAGAGTCTTCTGGAGCAGCAGCTGGAGGCTAGGCAGGATTTGCAGTAAAAAATTGTGTGTAAGGATCTGAACTGAACCCAGCCAGACATTCTTGTTGCTTCTGTAGGCTAGTACTGGAAAGTGACAGTAATTTAGAAGAAATTAAACCAGAATCTCTATCAACTTTCATCCATCCATCCATCCATCCATCCATCCATCCATCCATCCATCCATCCATCCATCCATCCATCCATCCATCCCCAAGAAACAGTAAGCTTTAGTCTTCTCATTTTTTCTTCTGTAAGATCTTTCTAGACATTAGAGGCAGTGTAGTTAAATCTAGAGGGGCTGATCAGTGAGACACAGGAGTCATGAGATACCAGTGCCCTTTTGAACCAGAAGCAAAAGCCACACAGACTAGGGGCTGTATTTGCTTGTGCTTTCTTAGGGGTATGATGAACACAGTTTTAATACTTAAAAGACATGAGGCTTAAATCACTTGCATTTGAAAGTTTAGATAAAACAATATACATTTAGTTTTAGGGCAGGAAGTTTTCCCAGAAGAATTCATTTCTAGTTTCTTTCAACATGATCACAGGCTGAACTTAGGTGTAATACAATTAGGGGAATTCTAACCCCGTTTCTTTCCATCTATGAGAAGAATGAAGCTTCCTATGTCCATATTAGTAGAGAGACGTCCTGTACTCATATAGAAAGGAAACTTTTTCTATGCTATAAGTAGTTTTAAATCAAACTGAACATTTAAGAGAAGAATTCAGAGTAAAAAAAATAACACTACAGACACTGATAAGGAGTTTTATCTCAACCAAGCCCAAGCAAAATGAATCACAGAAATTCTCTCATCCTGAGAATTTATGCATTTTATAATTCCCAAAGGAAACAATCGCATCAGATAAAAATCTTTAGACCAAAATTAAAAAGAATAAAGCTGACAGAACTGCCTGAAATACCTATTTTAGCAGAGAGTTATTAGAAAGTCAGCATAAATTGCCTCTTAATAATACTCATCATGCATCTATTGTCAGTAAATCCAAGTAACCCTGGTTTTATATACCTCTGTAGACTTTATTTTATTGCTTACTTGCTTAGTAAATTTAAACTAGGTATATTGGCAATGTGTTTAAACTGTCACCTGAAAAAGGTAAACTTCCATCACTCATTATGAGCCTGCTTTAAAATATCCAGTGCTTGGGGCTAAAGGCATGAGTTTGCAAAGCTCAAATTATTGGTCAGAACATTCAAAAGATCCATCTTCAGAATATTTTTAGTCATGTTGCAGGCATCTCAGTAACTCTGCCTCAAAATGCACTTAAAAGTAATAACCTAAGGTAGTCAAGACCTTAGTGAGGAAGCACTGATAAACCTTTAATCCTCATCACTTCCACTTTTAATTTCAACAGAGTATCTACAAATCTGAGCTGAACAGAAGATCTATATACACCACCAGGTAATGACTTAGCAATATTGTATGTAAAAGTTATAGTGAACAAATCAAATAGGCAGCAATGTATTATTGAGCTAATAGATAATTTCTGTCAAATCCCGGTTGTTACATTTTTGTTAATTTCTATATAACTTTTTCAGGAGAGAATATTAACTGAAACACTGCAGGAAACCATTTCATAGAGTGATAGAATATCCTGAATTGGAAGAGCCCCACAAGGATCCTCCAGTCACAAGGATCACCCTGCACAGACCCATCCCCAAGAGTCACAGCATGTGCTGAGAGCACTGTGCAAATGCTTCTTGAATGTGTCAGGCTTGGAGCTGTGACCCCTTCCCTGGGGAGCCTGTTCCAGTGCCCAACCACCCTCTGGGAGAAGAGTATTTTTCCAATATCCAACCTAAGCCTCCCCTGACACAGCTTCAGGCCATTCCCTCAGGCCCTGTCTCTGGTCACCACAGAGCAGAGATCAGTGCCTGCCCCTCCTCTTCCCCTCACGAGGAAGCTGTAACTGCAGTGAGGCCTCCCCTCAGTCTCCTCCAGGCTGAACACACCCAGTGCCCTCAGCCTCTCCTCACAGCTTCCCCTCAAGGCCCTTCACCGTCTTTGTTGCCTTCCTTGGGCACTCTCTAATAGTTTAATGTCTTTCTTACATTGTGGCACCCAAATCTGCCCCCAGCACTGGAGGTGAAGCTGCCGCAGATCAGAGCAGAGCAGGACAATCCCCTCCCTTGCCTGGCTGGAGATGCTGTGCCTGATGTCCCCAGGACAGGGCTGGCTCTCCTGGCTCCAGGGCACTGCTGGCTCATGTTTTCAGCTTGCCATTGACCAGGACCCCCAGGTCCCTTTCACTGGTCTGCAGCATTTGTTCCCCAGCACAAAGGCATATCCAGTGCTGCCCCAACCCAAGAGCAGATGTTGAAACTTCACATGGTGGTTGACTGCCCATTTCTCTAATTTGTCAAGGTCTCCCTGCAGGGTCTCTCTGCCTCCAAGTCAACAGTTCCTCCCAATTCTGTATTGTCAGCAAACTTACTTAGTATTCCTTCAAGTCCTGCATCCGTTTGGTATACAAATTGTATGTAAGAGGCTTTGCAAATATATTTAGTAGGTTAAACTTTTCAGTTACTAGCAATTCAAACAAATGCTTTAGAAGTAAAGAACCTTTGAATCCCATAATCCCCTGGATCCTTCAGTTCCCTCAGGAATAGACGGATAAGCCTGGACTTCTTCCCAGCCCCATTCTTGTTAAAGAATGAATAGCATTAATATTGCCAGAGGAGGATGTGAGGAAACATGCAATACCTTCCATCAGGCATTATGAAATCCAATGTCAAATGTCACAAAAATTTCCAAGCTATTTCACAGTGTTTTAACAAGCAAAAGAAACATTAATTCAGTGTTTAAAAATGAAACACTCAAGTAGTCATTGTAATTAGTATTAAAATAGGATAGAGAATTCATGTAAAGTCTGACAATAGGCTTTTATATGCCAGTAACACACTGTAAATTACTTTTAAAAGACAGTTATTATTTCAAGTGTTCAAAAATTTCTGACAAGAGACTAATTAATAACATTGTATTGGTCTTAATAAAATGGACACTATTGTCTTCTAAAGCCTAATTTTGAAATTATTGTGAACTCTCAGATGCATTATGTTGTCTGATTTAAACTGTATTTAACACTGCTTTGTTATTTAAAAATACGATTTGAAAGTAAGACAACAAGAACTCAACTTATTTGGCCTAAAGGGAAAATAATTAAAGGAAAGAGCTAAATAACTATATAAATATTCAGAGGGGAAAAAAGACTGAAAAGAAGAGAAATATTTTCACTGGGATTAGTTGCACTAGTGTCAAGGGCTGAAGCTGAAACAAAAAAAAATAAGCTATGTATTAGGAAAAAGTATTTCTGAAGACAATAAGGTTGACTGGACAGAGAGGAAACTGACTGCTTTTCAAGTTAACCAGCTTGATCCCCTTCCTTTCCTCTCTCCTAGGCAGTCAGAGAGGTTTCTCAAAGAGGAACAGTTGGTGCCCCTTATCTTTTCATGAGTCACCAAAGTTATTTGAATTATTAAAAATTCTCAAGAGCTTTTCTCCTCTAGTTTCCCCCACTTCATGGGCATCATTAACCAATGGAGAGGGGACATCCTAGCCTCTAGATAACCTGCAGAAAGGCGTGCAGTCAGATGAAGAATGTAATGGAAACACTGTGTGGTACCTACAAACATTCTTGGCCAGTGCCAATGGTTACCCTACATGCCAGAAGGCAGGAGGCATCTTGCACATCAGAGCCATTAAGGTGCTATTGTATTGGTTTTGAGAAAACAAATCATCACTGGACATGACTACCAACTCAGTCCCTAAGTGGTGGGCAGATACTCAGGACGGCACAATATTGGAACTATTCTTCAGCTTATATAGAAACATCCACAGTTAGTCCTCAGGGCATTTGTTTTCATTTTCTGAGTTTGTGCCTGCATTATGGCTACAAATTAGTAATTGGGTTATTCTCTCATAAACACAACACAGTAAAATGTGTTGTATTCATTTATTTGCTTTGACTGAATACCATATTACTGGAAGGTCCATGGAGAAAAGAGAAAATACTGCATATTTAATGACTTGATTTTTTTCTCCCTTTTCTGAAAGTGTCCTGATTTCAGGAGAAAGGAAAAGAGAAAGGAAAAGAGAAAGGAAAAGAGAAAGGAAAAGAGAAAGGTAAAGAGAAAGGTAAAGAGAAAGGTAAAGAGAAAGGAAAAGAGAAAGGAAAAGGGAAAGGAAAAGAGAAAGGAAAAGAGAAAGGAAAAGAGAAAGGAAAAGAGAAAGGAAAAGAGAAAGGAAAAGAGAAAGGAAAAGAGAAAGGAAAGTGCAACTCCATGAAAACGTTTCTTCTATCTTGCCTCCTTTGTTATTGTTTTGTTAAAACTTATGCAGCTCTTGCATAGGTGGAGTCTCCTTTTAAGTCTAGCTTCAGCTGTGGTCAGATAACTTTGCAACAGACTTTGCTGTTCCTGTTGATGGTGGGGTTTTTTTGGTGGGCTTTGTTTGGTTTCATTTCGGGGTTTGACATTTTGTTTCCTATTTTTAAAGTTGTTATAGTGACACACACCCCCTCCTGGCTGGATGTTATCTCCTGGGACCAGTAGCCTGGTTGCAAACTTCTGAGGCTTTGTTTGGTTTCATTTCGGGGTTTGACATTTTGTTTCCTACTTTTAAAGTTGTTATAGTGACACACACCTAATCTTTGCACTCCCTTCATTGCCTAGCACAGGTATCCAGATCTATCATAAATAATCTCAAAGAAATGGTGTCTCATGAAATCTGCTGTGCTGGCTGAGGGGTTGGCAGCAGTTGCCTCCAACGGCAGACTGGAAGTAACAAGTACACAAGGCAGATCTCAGCATCACAGCCATTTCCACACTGATTTGGATCACCGGAGTCCCATGTCCAAAGTGGTTTGTAGTATCAGAAATCAGATTTGGACACTCATGCAATTAATTAGTCAAGCTCCTGTATATGGACAGATATCAAATCCACAGTGAGTGTCTGTAGGTTTTTACGCTTCTCCTATTTCCTTAACTAGTTTAAGCATGATGTTTTGCTTGGGTTTCTTTGGTTTGTTTCTTATAGAACTTGTTTTTATCATAAGCAGAGATGAGGACCATGCAGCAAGTTGTTGCTTATTCAGAGAAGAGAAAAGCAGGGCTCATTCAATAAAAAGTGAAATTAAAACCCAATTTTTGTTCCTCCACCGAAGTTCTGAACACTGAAATAAATAAATGTTCTGAACTGTGGCTTTTGACAAAATAGGAATTAAAACACCTTTCTTAATGGAAAAAATCAAAACACAGTTAAATAAGTGGTGGTTGAGCTAGAGCAATAAACATATATTAAAGCAGTAAATCAATTTTTATTCAAAATTCACTCTAGTTCTCCTTTCTACTCTACACCAGCTAGTTTGAACTGCACACCAAAATCACTATGTGTTTTACATATTCTCTGAAGACTTTGGAGGCCAAAAATCTAAACATCACTAAGCTTCCTTTACAATGAATATGTTTTTGGGGAACATGCTTGAACATGCTTTTTAGAACTACCAGCAATTCACTACTTTCCCTGAACTTTGGCCAAGACTGCTTTGGCCAAGATGTAACACCAAATGACTTGGCTCTCAACACAATCTTACAGCAAGGACCCACAACAAGGATTTACATCTAAACCCACACAGACTTCTGTGGCACGTGACATGATTGCTCCCACAGGGAGATGCTACTTCCAAGTTGTGCTATCAAGAAATATTCCCTGCCTTTGGCATAATTGTTCAGTAATATGCATTTTGTGTATGGAATAAAACAGAAATGCTGATGGGCCAGCTTTTATGGTTGCTGACACAAACTTTTTGAGCATAGCTGTATAAGATCTGCTGACACAAACCTTCTCCTTGAGAACAGCTGTGATTGCCTGCTGCTTTGGGGAGGGGATGGGGAGTTCTTTTCTCCCTTTTGCTGCCTCCTGTGGTGAACTCCAAAATGCTAGCTGTGCTGATAGGGATGGAGTATCTGCCAATAGCTCATTATGATATAGATGCAAACACATAAAAGGCAGTCAGTTCTCCTCCTGGCTTCATCCTCTATTTGTCTTTCAGATTATTTAATAATCCCATGATCAGCAGTATTTGAATAAGACGGACAGTTATCAAAAGTGCTCCAGTTAAAGCTGAATACAGCATTATGCCTATTCCTCTAAACTGATAAGCACTTGGGATAGGCAAAATTCCCACAAAGAATGAGATGCAAGGCAAGTTACTTGAAGGTTAGTGAGCATATTCACAGAGGACAAGTGCAGCTTGAGAGAGGGTAAGGCAGCAGCATCCCAGGCTCTGCATTTCAGGGCACAGCTAGTGTTTAAGTGTTTTAAAAAGATAGTCAAGGAGCATCCCATCTCCCTGGTTCAGCACAAATAATTCAGAGCTTATGTCTACCCTCATCAACAACGAAGAGCTTAAAGATATGCTTAAAAGTATTTTGCTGATTTCGGGCCTCAGTGGCTTGTTTGTGAGGATCTCAGTGCTGACAACTCCTCCTTGAATGTAAAAGTGCATTTGGGTCTTGGAGGAGCTGATGTACATTGCAAAGTCTTTCATAGCAGTTGCCACCACAGAAGCCTCATTGCTTAATTTAGATATCCTACAGCAATTACTGCCAAGCTGTGTCTGTGTTGATAAAGCAAGCATTTTGCAATTCCAGATTTTTTTGACTTGTGAATGCTCATTTCATTGGTCCTAGAGTTGCCTTAATATAGCACAAGGTCAATCTTCTGATTTCTAACCACCCTCTTATTCACATGTGTTTCAAGCTCGCAGCTCAAGCAGGGCTGGTCACTCCCTCAGTAAGTCCACACTCAGGTGTCAAGGCCTAGAGTGCAGCACTCATCAGAAAAGCTCATCCTGAGCAAAAGCATGAAACTTCCTGTTAAATAAATAAATTTAAATTCCTGTTAAATAAATTATATTTAAAAAACCCCAAAACCCTACCATTCACCCCCAAAAATTCAACTAAACAAACAAAAACCTCACCACAATGATGAGCTACAATTAAAAAAAAATTAAAATCAGTACTTGTGACACCTTCCTGTTAAATAAATTATATTTAAAAAACCCCAAAACCCTACCATTCACCCCCAAAAATTCAACTAAACAAACAAAAACCTCACCACAATGATGAGCTACAATTAAAAAAAAATTAAAATCAGTACTTGTGTTGTAAGACACACTAAGACCAGGGTGCTAAGCCTGAGACAAATGTGCTTTCCTAATGTCTGCCAAAAAAGTTTTGTGCCAGGAGACATGAGACACACATGCACAAAGCTGCATTTCTACATTCCCCCCTCTGCCCCCATTCAAACAATAAAGATGATTAGATTTTAAATAGCATAGTCTCTGTCCAGTGAAACCCTCTGTGTTGCAGGCAGAAATGCACACAACCACACTGCTCAGCTCAGTTGGTTGCAGACAGAAAGCCTAAGCAAATGGATGAAGTACTGACAGAAAAGTCAGCACACTGTGCCTTCTTCTAACAGAAATTAACAATCCTGACCTTTTCTTATAAGAAGTATAAAAAATGAAGACATCCATAGACCCCCAGTACTCTGTCTTTATTGTCCAACTAAATTTTTCTATCAAAATTTCTATATATATCTTGAATTTCAGCAAGGTGAAAATAGGAAAGGAACTGTCACTGAAAGCTCCAGGCTTAAGAGTTGTCCTTGTTTACTTTTCCTCAAATAAAACATTTCTCTTTCCTGCACCAAAGGAATTATTTGGAGTCTCATACCATTCTCTGAAAGCCATCTCAGATGGTATAAAGCTATCATCTTGTCCTTTGTTGTCTTTCCTCAAAGAATTCTTCTGTAGTGAGACAGAGAAGGTAGTACTTGTGGGGTGACAAAAATAAATTGAAAAAAGCTAGCAAGATGTATGGTGTGACCATTGCCAGCCCCTCTTGGCTGTGCAGCTTGCAGTTGGAGCTTCATCTGAAAACAATCAAGTTTTGTGCTTTCACCAGGATGGAAGGTCTTACCTCTCCCTACCTCCAGAAATGGGAGACAAATGGCAAAAAAGAAGCTCCTGAAACCTACGGACCAAATAACAGCAACACTGAGTTACACAGATGCTGGCACATTAAGGAGAATTTTACAAAAGCAATTCTTGTCCTTTCTACAAGCTGTTGTAAGCATCTCTGCCTCAAAACTCTCCAAAAATAGCCCAAATCTGCTATAATTCACAGACTAGCTAGCTGAAAAAAAAAAAAATCAGACTGCCTTAACTATCTATTGCCTAAATCCTAAACGAGCAAGGAGACAAAGCAGAGTACACCATTCACCTTGAAGCAAATAACTTTTCTTGTCCTGAAACAGAAAACAGGAGTTATTAAGCTAGGCCATGTCCCTGCTCATTAAAATTTGACCTTTATTACTAGATCATTACTTCCAATAATTGCCCGTTTCTCCTCAAGGCAGTGTAAGGCACTTACCTCATGTATCTGAGGTAAGGATGAGTCCCTTGGCAGTGAAGGTTGTGTGGTAGCTGGACAATGGCAGAGGCTGGCTGCCTGTACCTCACTGTGCCTTGAGACAATAGGTCCCATGGATGACTGAGGAAACAATTTCATTTCTTTCTATTCCAAGGAAAAATATGATTTTCAGCTAAATGGAGAACAGTACTGAGGGTGAATACCAAATTTGCATCCTACCAAACCAGTAGCAGCACTGAAGACGGGGTTTTTGTTATTATTTTTTAACATTCAAGAGACAGCAGGGACTGGCTCTGCCTCTGTCAGTCTTGCAGCCTCCAGTGACAAAAAAAATCCCCAAACATGAATACATGTTATTAAATGTATTTTCTGCTCTGTTCTTACAGTCCTGCCTCTGGTCCCTTTGCATCAGCCACCCTGGGAAGCAGCAGGGATGTGCACAGCTCCTGTCCTATACCACAGCACTGGATGAACCTTACAGAGCTACCCCTAAAATACTACTCTGGAGCAGGACAAAGTTTAGAAACACAGTATCAGAAGGGTATAGCCCCATCTGCTGAATGTTGATCTCCACAGGTCTGTCAGCATCATCAAGGATTAGGTTGTACCTTTTGGCCTTCTGAAAAATGTCTCTTTACTCTGTGCATGACCAGTCCTTGATTGACTCGTTCCTCAGCTTTCCTTTCCCACATAAAAATTGTATCCCAAATGTAACTGGATCCTTCTATATTTAAAGAAATGAGAAATTAGGATGACTTAATTTGAAAAATATACTCTGAAGTAGGCTGAATCTCAAGGACTTCATAGTGTACAAGAACTGTATTTGATTTCAAGACTTGCTTTCATTTTTGAATTGAGACTTGTGCATTTCAGTCTCCCACATGCCACGTGAGTCCCAGTGCCTGTGCTGCAGGTCTGCCCTCTCTGTTCACACACAAACCAATCTGGATCTAAACACATTTCTCAAAAAATCTTTCAAAGTAGAAAATACTTCCACAAAAATACTTTGTTTTCAACAAACTGTCAAGAACTTTGCCTAAAATCTGTTAGCATTAAAGCAGAGTGCATTTCAAATACAGTGGATGATACAAATATGAAACTGTATTTCAAAGCCCCTGATCTACTCAGAGAGACATCCTGGAGAGCTGTTCAGAATAAACCCATGTAACAGGCAAGTCCTCAGAGCCAGACCACCAAAAAGCCAATGTTCCTGCTTGAAAAAGTGAAGCCTTTTCTCCTGCTCACCTTTTGAGGTCTCAGCTCAAATCCTCTTTAGAAGAGCAGACAAGTAAAAAACACCCTGGATTGCTAAACCATGTGAACTATCCCTACTGGTGACAGCCATGTGCATTGCTACTCAGAGAGACATCCTGGAGAGCTGTTCAGAATAAACCCATGTAACAGGCAAGTCCTCAGAGCCAGACCACCAAAAAGCCAATGTTCCTGCTTGAAAAAGTGAAGCCTTTTCTCCTGCTCACCTTTTGAGGTCTCAGCTCAAATCCTCTCTAGAAGAGCAGACAAGTAAAAAACCCTGGATTGCTAAACCATGTGAACTATGCCTACTGGTGACAGCCATGTGCATTTTTCCATCTTTCTAGTTAATCTGAAGAGAAGTCAATCTGGACAGTCCTGTGAAGTTTCTTTCAAGTTTAGCAGGGGTATCAGAGGGGAAGGCTTTGAGGAAGCAGAGCCCAGTCTAATGCTGCTGCCTGCCTGGGTCTTGCTCTGTACGAGCCTCAGAGCACAGTCCGTGACTCACTCTCACATACTGCAGAGCTCATTGCTGGTTTAGTACCCACCCACAAAAGCCTGCAAAGGCCTCAACAAAAATCTCTGCAAAGCACAGAAATCTTCACTCCAATGGACAGAAGTATAATCCTTACTCTCCCTGCTTCCCTAGGCACAAACATAGACTAGAGAGAGAGAGAAAGGGAGTAAAACCAGCCTAATGCTGCTTTAAATGATTCCAGCAACATCAAACAGATCAAAAGAACGCTATGATCTACTAAAAAAAGGAAAAAAAAAACCAACCATAAAACAAAACATCCAAACACCCAAACACAAAACCAAAACATAAAAAACCCACCCAACAAACCAAAACCCAGAACTATTTCCCACGGCAATCAAGAAATCATTGTGAACTTTGGTGCACCTAAAATACACATATATTTTTCAGATTGCTCATACTGGTAGATGATGATAGTATCATCTACCTTCCCTGTCATTTCAGATTGAAGTGTGAAATAGAAATGGCATTTTTGTTAAAATACTCAAAATAAGTCCTATTTTTAAGTTGCATACTGCAATCAAAAATGGGAATATATTATATTCCTTTAAAGGTAATTACCTTGCTTACTGTAAACAGTGCATTTGGCATACTCCATTTGAGCATGCAGAAATACTCAAACCAAATCCATGTTCATGTATTTTCAAGTATGAAGCAACATTTTTAATCTCCTACCTCTGCATTTGCACAAATTTGTTCTATTGTACGTATAAAAACCTTACACTTGCTCCTGAAAGACTTTAAATCAATTCAGTTCAAGTCTCTGTGCCAGACCTCTTTCTGCCAAGAACCTGGAGTTTCCTTTTTGGCTGCAAATAATTATTCTGTTCCTGTAGAGAAGGATGTAAATCCATGCTGTTCTCAGTTTAGATTTATCTTTAGAAATTTCATGGGGACCTTAGGGGAAAGCTTTCCATTCAGTTTATCTCTGGAGTTTCCTGAACAGATAGTTCAGACATCAATTTGTCTTTAATACTTCTAATTTCTGATATTTTTTTTCTTCCCCTCTTGGAAAAGCTCAGCAATTCACAGAAAAATCTTAACAGTAATTTTCAATCCAACTACTTTTGTTTTCTGAGTTTCACTCCTGCCCCTCTCCTATTCTAAGCCATGTGACATGGCAAGTTCACATAGCTCTAACCAAATCTCCAAGCTAAAGGACAGCAAAGTCTCACTAAAGAGCATTTGGCCTAATACTCTCCCCCACCTCTGCAGGAGAGGAAAAACCTTTAAGTATAGGTAAAAAGGCACTGTTGCAATAAGATTTGCCACTGGAAACATCAGAAAATAGATGTCTTAGCAGTAGAGCTTGTCTCTCGAGGTTCAGAGTGACCAAGCTCCCCTTTGGTTACCTACTAAGACTTTTTAGAGCATGCAAACTTCAGCAAGGCTAGTCACAAAAGGCAGCTGACAGTCTCACTTTCAACAAGGAAAGTAGGTAATGGATACTGTCTGAAGAGCCCCTTCCTGGCATCCAAAGGTCCAGGGTCCCCAGGAATTAACATGACAGACTTCTAGCCATGGACATGAGCAGCTGTAGGACCTTTCATGAATGTTAGGACTTCAGCGAAGAACAGACAAGTTTGGTCACTCCTGCTTTTGTAAATCCATACACTGACACACACCTGCTCTGAGCGGCAAAGGAGACTACTACGTTTGTCACTTCTCATTTATGCTACACACAATTACCCCAAAGGCAGCAAAACATGATCTATTTCAATTTAGATTTGATCTGCTCTTTCATGCGGGCACAAAGCATATTGTAGCTTTTAATCAATTAGAGTTTTAGGATCATTGAATTATTTAGGTTAGAAAGGCCTTTAATGTCATCAAGTCCAACCATAAACCTAACACTGCCAATTCCACTACTAAACTGTCTCCAAGTGCCACATCTACACATCTTTTAAATGCTTCACATTAAATTGAGCACAGTCAAGCAGCAAGATCTTAATTAGCAGCTCCATTAATATCTATGCCGTGAGTATGGTCACATACAAGAAAAAAAAAATACCACTGTGCATATTTCATCTGTACTTTGTGAACTAAGCATAAAATCTGGTGGTATCCCAACGTCCTTCAACAACTTTGCAAGTCAGGCAAGTTGCACAAAGTTCAACTATTTACAAAGCTCATAGCTATACAGAGCCATCTATTTCTAACCAAGCTACAGAACATAAATTTCATAGATCCTGAAATTATTTCATTTGTCAACATTGTCAACATCAACCTATTCTTTGCCCATCAGAGCTGAGTTTTTTTAGCAGCACTTTTTCAGAACACCTGAGCCAGCAGATGCTCTAGGCTATACAGAAACAAATGGAGAAATGCAGCCTTCAAATGATGGAAAGCCCAGAAATCCTTGGCAGGTGACAATACCCAATGTATTTCTCATAAACTGAATAATGAAACAAGGTCAGCTGGACACTCCCATAGCTAAAAAATATAGCCAGGGTCTCAAAGCAGGGTGGGGATGGCTTGGAGCCAATTTCCATAGTGACAGAACTGGGCAGATCTCAGTCCCTCAGCTGGCCAGAGACACCTGTACAAACTGTGGCTGCCCTACAAGCACACACTCTAAACCACTAGTTCTGTATGCTCTCCTCTCATCCCCAGGAGGACACAGCATCACAACAGAAGCACAAGGAGGAGCTCTCAGCAGCCTTTACAATAACCCTGCATTAGGTCTGTAACATCCTTCCTGCTCCTCCAGCAAAACAAGTGGGTAACGCAATCTAAATCACAGGAAAAGCTGGAACACAATGAGACAAACCAGCTTGTGATGGCATCATTTTAGAAAGCATGCTTTATTGCAATTGATGAACAACCTGGTTCTGGCCTTCACAGAGGAAGTGTCATGTTTTCATGGAAAAAGCAGAGGATTAAAGCCCAGCTCTCTGCAGTATTATTTTAACACTTTAATAACAGCACCAAGGCAGCAAACAAAAATCCCCTATTAACTTAAGCAGGAACAAAACTGGATCTTCTTGTAGAGTCAGCATTGCAAATGTAAGACATGCAACACAGCCTCACTCTTTTCTCCTTTTTGAAGAGTTACATAAAGTATAATTTAGCTATCATATAAAATAAGTAAGACCTCCGTTTTGTAGTTATAGACTGCACTGCTCAGCTGAGGTTTGCTTATTCTATAAAGTGTTTGCTAGGAAAGCGTATTTTCATTTAATTCATGCTAACATCCTTAAAACCAAAGGTCAAAAACAAGGAAACAACAGCTTAACTATAGCTAAGTAGGTCTTGGATAGAACCCAAAGCTGACAAGAACCAAAATCTTCACATGAGTAACAGAAACTTCAGCTTTTGCATTCTATTTAATGAAATATGATTTTTATGAGAATCAGTTTACATAGAAAGATTTTTTTGAAAACTGAACCTGATTTTGAATAAAATCTGAGTCAAACAAAGTGTTTGATCAGATTTTCAGCTAATGTGTCTTTAAGCTGTAAAAACATTTGTTTACATATGAATGAATATTTGTACTGCAGATGTTCCACACCTGTTTGCATTTTGCAGGACAGTTGCTTTTACATGTTTTTATCTCAATCACAGCACAGAGAAAACCCAGATCTAGAACTCTATCTCTCATTTCAGGGCAATTATGATTGAAGTCCACATCATGTGGTTTTCTTCTTCTTCATTCAAAGCAAACACATTTTTTTTTTTCAATTTTGGTACAGGTCTTCAAAGTAGAATAGCTTGTCATAGACTTTTAAATTCTCCTGTACTGAATTAGGATCAGTGACAGTGAGATTTACTGCATAAAACAGAACTTGACTTCTGTATAAGCATTAAGGGAAATTACAGCTTTCTTTCACTGCATCATTAAGGAAGTGCTTACACTTAAAAATCAACATTATATTA
Organism: Passer montanus; assembly: GCF_014805655.1. Classification (NCBI taxonomy): domain Eukaryota; kingdom Metazoa; phylum Chordata; class Aves; order Passeriformes; family Passeridae; genus Passer; species Passer montanus. The sequence goes on along the minus strand of NW_024357613.1, from coordinate 17,769,334 downwards.
CTTTTCACCCTTTGGATGACAAGTCAATTGCCTCTTGTCTCCTTTCACCTCTCATTTCCCTCACCAGCAGCTCTCGGAAACTTTTAATACAATGTTTTTCTAATATTTCACTTATAAATCTCAAGTTCAGGTTGCAATCTCAGTACAAGCAACAGCTCTGCCTGAGTACTCCCATACATTTTTTCTTCCTTCCCACGGTCACTCCCTGTATTACCAAATGTGATGGATGTTTGACAGTTACCTTAAAGGACTACACAATCAAACATGTAGCTTAAAAATCCAAACAAATCAAAACCAAACAAAGTTTAGAAATAAAGAAACATGAAATAAATAAACAAGAACTATCCTTTTCCTCATAACAAAAAAAAAATTATAGAAACACAATCAATGTAGAATGTTGACCATAACAGGCAGGGTGGTGCCAAGAATCACTTGGAACAAGCCAGTTTTGCATCTTGGCAGAACCACTCTTCAAGAAAAAGGCCATGCCTACAATCAGCAACTTCCCAGAGAGGACTTGTGGTGGTAGCTATCCAGATTACCTCTCCATGGGCCCAATCCAAAACTCATTACTGGCAACAGGCTTTTGAAACAGCCCTGTTACATTTTTTTTCCACAATGGAAAAACTCTGTATTTGATAGACTGGAAAGAATCTTCAACTCTTTGAAGTCTGGGATTAACAAGAGAAAAGGACATAATGTTTGGCTTTGGCTTGGCAAGCAATACCTGGGAGGGAAAAAAATCTCTGTGATCTAGAAATGATGCAATTTATATAGTGCTCAGTGTGGTGCAGGTACATCAGAAGATACCTTTACAATTAAAGGTCTGGAGATAGCAAAATTACCAGTTGCTCCATTTTAGCAACATAATTTAGTTAGACTTTACCAACAAATCTTTTAAGGAGAAGCATAAATGGTGTTCAAAAAATGAAACATTTTAATTAAAACAATTTAATCTGAATTTATTTTAGCAAAATGCTTGCAATTGTGTTCAGACAGCATCAACATAATATAAAATAAAATATTAAAAATCTTGTAATTTCACAATTTTATTGTTTTAGGACTACATAATCTATTCAAAATAAATGTTGTTGATCTTTTTCAGGAAAGTGGCCATATTTGAAGGAACTAGGACTTTCAGTAGCATTTCAGGCCATAGGACAGTGGTGGAGTAAGCACCTGATCCACATAAAAGCTGTTCTGCTTATTTAGTTTTTAGTGGGGTCAAGTCAGTGAATTAGTTTGCAGTTTAAACAAATCATGTCAGTACAAAGCCAGAAAAAATGTATGACAAAGTTGGGAGTATTGGAGTCTTATTATCTTATAATCTTTCACTGATGAAACTGAAGATGGAATTTCACTATTCATTGCATAAGTAAGTAATATTAAATACCGAGAAATATTTTCAATTGATACAAAATAATGACTCCAAACCCAAAACATGTCTAAATAAAAATAATATACAAATCCCCATCTCAAAAATTAAGGCATTTATCTCCTTCAGGATGTTGTCATTTGCAGACACCATAGTCTACAATCAGTATTGTCATGCAGTGGAGCAAGTAACTGCCCCATCATTCCCAGAAATCTCTCTCTGCCAAGGGAACCATGTGTATTAGGAAATGCTACCCCCTATCGTCTGACTACTCTGAACAGCTAAAATCTCCTTAAAATATTCATTTTCAGGGATTAATTCTGCTTTTCTTAGAAATTACTACATTAATCACAAGCCTTGTTTTTACTCATCAACTTAGTCCTTCACTACAGCACTTTGATCCTGGCTTTCCCTCTTATTGCTTCCTCCAACAGCAAAGCAAGCCAGCGCCTGAAAAACAACTATTACTTCAAATAACTGACTTTTTAATGTTCTGCATGAAAGTTTGAATTCTTTTGTCCATTTTGTGTAAATACTACTTCAGATCCTGACACATTATTTTACCTGTTGTTTTTCCACTCCTACCCCTTTCCAAACCCTGAAAACTGAACTCTCCTAAAAGCCCTTATTTCAAAGATTTTATATTTAAATGCCTTTTCTAAAAAGCTGAAGCAGCAGGATCTGAAGATGTAAGAATGCTATTGCAAAATAAACTAGACAGTGATCTTTGAGGACATAAAAGGTGTCCCTTCCCCATAATCAAGGAAAAAGAAAAGAGGGAAACAATATTCTTTCTGCCAGAGCCCCTGCTTCAGAAAAGCTGCCAAACTCACTTTAGGAGTATTTAGGATCATGCCAGCAGGATATTAGATGTAAAAGAAAAATTACTTTTTCAGCTTATTCTACATTTAAACTGATAAGTTCTACTTGGCTTACAGCATATAGAATGAAAGAAACACAAAGGAAGAAGAGAAAGATTGCCAGGACAAAGCACAAAGTACAATACAGTCTGGGGAGCAAGTGGTAGGGAGCACCAAGTGGAAAACATAAGGTATAAGACCTTTGTATCCTAATTTAATTTGGAGTTGCAGTTGATGTTGACACCTCTGATTTTCTTTGAAAAGAAACTGAAATTTTAATTCCCCTACAATATTTTTGCCTTCTAACCTCTGTTTCTAGCTCTTTTGGGTAGAAAACGAGAATTGAGTAGATCTTGGAAAGTAAGTCCCAACCATTTAAGGGTGATTTTGATTTTATACAATACTGATGTGTCAATTTGAGGATGTCCACACTGCAACTTTTATGTATCACCACCTACAAACAAACAGTGTGACAGGTCTTTTTGATCACTGCTTAAGGATGGAAGTACAGCAGTGTATTATTGCTACTATTTAAGTTTCCCTCAAGGCAGCAGTACAGCTGGATCATATCATGGCCTTGGTCATTCTGACCTTGGTCTGAACACAAGACATTGATGATGTGACGTAATGACATAATTTGTTTACTGACACCATAATGTAAAGTATGAAATACAGGCTGTCAGAAATACAATCAACACAATATTCCATCCTTGCCCTCCAGATGATTTCCAAGGCAGGGAGAGTAAACAGCCTTCTCCCAGCTTTCTTAGTTTCCACAGCTGAGAGTGTAGGATGTTTACAATACCTGTCACTCAGAGCGCCCAAGAACAGACCAAATGTCAGCAGACCTATTAGTGACTTCATCACTGACTCCTGGAAACATGCAGATGTCAAGCAATGGGAGGAAAAAATCCATACTCATGACCATATGAATCCAAATCAGTTTTAAGTCCTTTGTGAACAAGTTGGAGGGTCTAAGAATGAAGTTCAAAATAAGGCTGAGCTTCAGCATCTCCAGAGGACAGCCAGTATTATTGTCACCATGGTACTGCAAGGCTTACTGCCAGTTCACTCCAAAGTACTCTTGCATGTCCTGAAGTTGTGCCTGCAGAAAACAGAGAATTCACCATTTTAATGAGTGCACACAGCAGAAAAACAGTCTTTGCATTCTACAGGTGAGAGCTGTCATGTAATATCCAAAGGACTGGAAGCTTTTAAAACTATTTAAAAGTGATATTTAGAGTGCTGGCTCACAGAAAGCCTACACTATCTAGCTTATTTTTAATCAACAGAGGAATGATGGTTCAGGAACACTTTTGAATGCTGTGAGGAAAAGAACACTTTTAAAGATATAGCTCGGTAAATCAAAGAGTTCAGTTAAATAACATGTGGTTGTTAACAGCAGTCTAGGTACATTTGAGATTGTACTTTCCACTCAGAAACATTTTAAGTATTCAGTTTCTTTGAAGGCATCACCTCTAAGAGGAAAAAAACCCCTAACAAAATATAATTTAAAAAAAAGAGAATCCAATCAGAAAAAAATAAAAAAAATTCTCATGTAGAACAAAAGTCAAAATCCTCAGACAAGAAAAAGATTAAACAGGTTTAAGTACAATGTAAGAAAAACTTTGGGACAAGATTATTAATAGTTTCTGCTTAAAAACACATGCAAAACAGCATATGCAAATGACCAGCGACCTGAATTGTGTTACAAAAGCACAGCAATGTACTTCAAAAAAAGTTAATCTGCTATTGAAAAGGTAGAGGAGCTTTAGCCAAGTGCTCAACCCGTAGAAGGTTGAGCCTTCATATTGCCCCAATACTAATACAGTGCTCATCATCATATGAACAGCATTTATAGCACAGAACATTGGCCAGCTTTCTGAGGAAACAGCTGCTCTGTGGGCATGAAGTATGTTTCATTTGGACCAAAGTAACTATAGAGTTTTCTCCTCTACCATTATCTACGTATCATTCCAGTGATTCTAAGAATCAGGATAGATACCTAAAAGCCAGGGCCTGGAGGGAATCAGTTTGGTCAGGAAACACAGCAGCAGCAGCAGCAGGAGGGGAAAGAAGGGGACTATATAATTGTCCATTGCTTGACCACTCATAAGGAGGCCTAGAGCTGTGCAGGAGGATCAAAAGTTGAAATAGATCTGAAGGCACAGATTGTCTTTACCTTCTAGTCTGCTATAAAAGAATACAGACTGCAAGGGCAGAGGCAGCACAAATTTTAAGAACTAAAAGTTTTCTTTCTCGAGCTGTCTGTCCTCAATAAATCATCTGGTCAGCAGTTAAACAACCTAAGCTAGTTCTGCACTAAGAAGATGCGTTTTCCTAACTTCACCACTTTTACATGCCAGTGGGGTCCATGAGTTGGATCTCTCTCTCTAGGGCATATAGTAGAAGAGGAAAATCCATGTCTTCAGTCAAGTGGCCACACCAATGAGATAGCCAGGTAGCCCTCCAAGAAACAGCCTGGCATTGGCTCAACAATGAATCCAGCAGTAGAAACAAAAGCAAAAAGTGCAGAAATAAAATCATGGATCTGCTCTTTCAGAGCAAGGAAAATGGGTACATCTCAGAATAATCAAGGTGTAAACATCTCAGTAGGTAATCTAGTCCCAGTTCTTCCTGGAGGCAGAGCCAGTTTTAAAATCCCACATGAACTGCTGCAAGAGACCTTACATTTCTCATTCAAGGTTTTGCAGATTAAGTATGATTTGCAGAAGGCACTTCAGCTCTTTACAATAGAAAGTTGAAAAATAATATTGTGGTAGTCTCTGATGGAATTTACCACAGTACACTCAATCTTTAGTTGACAGGTGTCTGATATTGCTTTTGCTAACAGACCCTATTTTGATCCTGTAAGAGCTATGATGCTTATTTTTTATATTTAAAACATCAATCATGATATCATCTTGATGTGCATCTTTTATTACCATTGGTTAGAACTGATATTTACAATTACTTTTTCAGTACAATTCAAATTTCAGGGCTTAAAATCAGACAGCTGACTTAGAAAATATTAACTTACACTTACATTAGAACAGTTCTTCCAAGTTTAATACGTGGAACAAAAAAATGACCCCTTTTCTAATAATCTAGTATGTCCCCAGTACAAAAACCCACACACAACTATGCAAATTCAGAAAGCACTGATATTTTATTTGCTAAAAAGTAAGAAGAAGGAAAAAAACACCCAAACTGTCTATAGAAGAAAAAAAATCCTGCCTTCAAAATAAGCCTATGAGCTACTGGAGCTGTGGGTCTCATATCTAAGAAAATTGTAAGAGCCAGTGCTATAACAGAGAACATACTGTCAAGCACACAGAGAAGAAAACTTGTCAAGGCAAACAATGCAGTGACAAGGAAATACTCAAAACATATGAAAAAAAATCTGGAGTTTCAGAACAAGAAAAATCAGAATAAAATCTAAATAACATATTATGGTCTCACAGAATCCTGAACACTTTTGAGACTTGTTATATATTCTTCAGCTTTAGCATTTAAATGAATGAGACAAGTGATTTAGGACTTTAAAAGTCAGTTTTGGATATATATTTCAGATGTGCTTCTGAAAGGTGCACCAGGTAACTTCAAACAATTTAAGGAAATCTGGCAAGAACTTCATTTATGCTCAACACAGTAATTCCTATTCTAAAGGACCTACAGTCAAAACAAATGACAGAAGAACACGACAGCAATTAAATGATGACTTTAAGCACAGGTCCCCTTTATTTCTACTGTTTCTCTATTGACTGCCTTTGACTTCTAAATTGTTTCAGGTGGCTCCCTTTTTACTAATATTTATGTAGTCAAAGATGCATCTAAGGTGATGTACTTGGGGAGGACAGGAAGCTACGTATATCATAGCCCCTTGCCAAGAGATGCCTACCACTTGCCAGGTTCCTCATCTCTGTCTAGGCACCCAGACACAGTAACCTGCCTGCCCCAGCTTCCATTGCAAAGCATGTCCCTCTGTAGGTGTGTAAGAAATACAGCTGGTGATTTGCCAGCAAGCCTCGCACAAAGCTAGGCTAAAATCCTTCCCCTGAAGATTCCAAGGGAAGGCACTACTTGCACCGATAGCCACAAAAGAAGTCATGGGCTCAGCAAAGCTGTCAGTAAGGATTAAATGCTGCAAAAAAACCTTTCGCTCCCAGATCTCCAAGAGGCAAGGTGTTAGTGATATAGTTATTTACCTGACACTAAAACCTGCTCTCCCTCCCTTGGCTTCACTCCCCTACACTTGAGGGATATGACTATAAAATGTAATAGACAGTTACGTAAGAAGCAGCTAATAGAAGAATGCAGTGCATCAACAAACTAACAACCCAAAACTAAAGCACTGCCCTGCCATCACCTGGAAAGAAGAGACTGAGTTGTCCAGTAAATGCCACACTATAAAGAAAGTGTAGTCATTAATTTCTTTCATTTTACAACTAAGCACAAAAGGGAAGGACTGAAAACAAAACGTATTCTCTTTCCTTTGCAGCTAGTTAAATGTTTAATTTCTGGTAATGACAATAAGTTGGGTGCCAACATGCATGGATTACTCACTGCTCGCTTTGGAGAATACATTGCCTTTTATAAAAATTCAAAACTGTCTCAAAACCTTCCTCAAATCCATAATGCACACAGGGAAGGCTAGCCTGCCTACACACAGGCTTACCTGACCCACCTGCAGCAACCCACTTGAGGGGCAAAATACTTGTGCTGAATCCCCCTTCTGAATACAGACAACTTGAAAAGGAGCAGGCTCAGGAATGACTGCAAGCTATTTAAAACTCTTCCTTCTTTGTCTGGTGGCATCCTGGAGACTCTGTGGTCTTTACATTTGGAGATATTCCCAACTTAGCTCCTTCACTGATCAGGCCCCCCTCAAGAAGCAGCTAGTATACAGTATGATAGCTGTGTCAGTTTAAAGTAAGAACTAACATTTGGACTTGGGAAGGAGCAGTCACAGTGTCAGGCCTCCTTAGAGCTTAGCTAGAGTCTGGTGGAACCTCCTTCCAAAGTCTCCATCTCTGTGTGGTAACCACGAAAACTACAAACCTCTCACTACTGCTGTTCTCCTACATGAAGAACAATTTCTCTCAAAATTGCCAAGATTTCTTTCTCACCTGCCTGTTCCTGGAAGGCCACACTGTTTCAGTGAACACCTTTTGATCCTGGTAACAATGATTTGCTATCAACTTTCTCCAAAAAAAAAGCCTGGCAGGTTTCTAAGATTACTTCAAGTCCATGACAGTGAATTCTGTTTTTTCCCATCTTAAACATTCTGTGTTCCACTTCAGAAACATGTATTTACATATATATATATGGGTATGTAAAGAGGAGCCCTGGAGTCTCTGTCTGATGGGGAAGACATAAAAATGGAGGTAGATCTCAGGGTTCTCCTTCAGATCTCCCTTCAGCTTCAAAGAAAGAAAACTAATCCCGTTCATTTTCTTCATGAACCCTGCAACTATCTGAAGGGAAAGGAAAAAAATAAAATAATAATGTTTCTCTTTCCATATAACTGTTGTAAGACTCACAAAAAAAAATCTGAAAACAAAGTCAATACATTTTTAAACTAGGTAAAAGAAAGATTAGTTTCAACAAGTTTGAACTTTTTGCCTCTCAGAGTTAGAAGCAAGACAGTGGGGAAAGAACAGCCACCACATACAGGCTACAAAATAAGGTGGAACAGCCCAATATACATAAGCAGGCATATTCTAGACAGTGAATTAATTGGCCCACCTTTGAATGAAAAGTATTTCAATTAATTTATAATATAATTTATAATTTTAATATAATTTATATAATTTATAATACTTTATAAATACATAAACTGCCACCAGATGTCAGTACAGCCTAGAGAATTGCTAGTACAACCCCCTACTCCAGGCTGATAAGGATATTTATTTAACTCCCCCCAGCTGTCCCGGTACACAAATCCAGCCCGTCTGCAAATCCTGAATGGAAAAAAAAGTCACACACACCAGATCTCATTTCCACGTTATCACCATGAACAAAACCCAACAAAGGTGTAAGAATAGGCCTAAACTTCTTATGCCTCAGGACAACAAGAATCAGCTTGGTACTACATAATCTATTATTAAGGTTCAATGCCCTCCTCTCTCATGCTCATCAGATTCTCTAGCAATGAGTCTTGGCCCCACACATTCACATTCCCTCTGTTCCTAAATAGCTGTAGTCTCCTTAGATTATGCTGCAAAGTGACAGGGAATATTTAGCAATGAGGTTGCTAAGCTAAACAAAGCTTTTCTGCAAAACAAGCATTACCATGTCTGCCCTTGTGCTACAGCACAGGCTCTCCCCACATTCTCCCCATCTCTGATTTTTTACAAGAGCTTTCTTTACAAAGGAAAGAGTTGCAAAGGAAAGTTTCCAGAGCATCTCCGGCTGAGGTGATTTTGCTTTGAAACTTCTAACAGCAGACTTTATCTAACTTCTTTACACATATAAATACATAAAGCTATGATTTCTTGATGGCAGAAATTAGTTTCAGCAAGAATGGGGCATATAAACATGTTTTTCTGCTCCATGTCCAAATTCAGTTACAAACTTCCCTACTAAAGCTATTAACCAGAAAGGTTGCACAGGCTACTTAAAGAGCAGGACTTACTTCAGACCATTAGTGCACAGGTTAAAAAACAACCAAAAAGGGAAAGAAACCACTCTCCCACGCCAAACAATCTATATTATTTAGTCTCAGCAAGAATTTTCAGCTTTGCGAGTTTAGAGATTGAGCTTCTTGTCATACCACAATCAACAAGTCTTACTTTGAAACATAAATATGTCTTAAGAGAACACCAGAAACTGTAGAAATCAAGAAGAGAATTGTTAAGTGACTAAGAAACCTAACTTAAAATTTTTGCTTGGCACAGAACTACTCATGGTTAGTGACATCATGATTTTTGTTTTGTGAGAAATATTCAGGTAAGCAGAGCAACATACATTGACCTGTGGAAATTTACATCAGGAAAACTTGCTTGCATAAGAGTAATATAACAAATGTTTTTAATTTTAATACTGGCTTATTGCACAGTCTTACAAAATCTCTTATTTTCTTACTAAATACAATTAAATCAGTGCATGTATCTTTTTAAGTCCAATGCAAAAAACTTTAGAAATTATATAATTAAAAGAAACTTTGTGAATTAAAAACCATGAACAAAAAATTAACTTTTTATGCCAGTAGTTTGGAAAAGAACTTACTGAAATATCTTTCTTGCCTTATAGGGCCATATCAGCACAGCTCTGAGGTTTTAGCTTCAGTTTTAACCATACCACACTTGGATTTCCTTTGTACAGTTTTTTATCCCAGGTTGAATAAAATGGAGAGAGCGATAGAAATACAGATAGAGACTTTTTCTGAGCATTTATGTTTTGGATATTAATATGAAAAAGAGAAATAAAAAGCAGAGAGGCAGCATCCTGAAAGTCATGTAATTCTGAAGGGGAGATGGAGTACAAACTGCCAGTAAGTCTGTAAGTTGAGCAGCAGCAAATTAAAAAAAAAAGAATGTGAAGTGAATCTCTTCACAGGAAACCCTCAAACCACTTAAAGTAGAGCACCTCTTAATTTCATACCCAAACTAAGCATTGGAACCTCCCTTCAATTCAGGTGAGCTTTGTAGTCTCAGAAGTTTCTCCTGAAGGAGCCTAATCATTGACTCAAGAGGAAAGGCAAGTTTTTTTCCAGACCTAAGTGCTTAATTAAATAGAAAAACTATAAGCATGTTTCACCTTGCTTTTCACTTTTATTAGGAAACCTTTCACAATTCCTATTTTGTTCCATACAACTGCACGTCTTTGTCAGGTTAAAACAGAGGTAATTTATGTGCGCTCTCTAAATTGGAATTTTTAATTCCTGAGTCTTGGCTTTAATTGTAACAAGGACCCTTGAGGCTCATCATTTCTCTCTGTTAACTTTCCTCTCTCAAATTCCCTACACGTAAACACTTGTTTCTACAACAGCTCTTCTGCAAGTCATTTTCCCCCCACTTTTTGCACATTCAAAACATGCAAAAACCAAACCCAAGCATGTGAGTTTTACACATGCCACTTGCTCAGACTGAGTTTGCTGTGTCCAGATGATAAGCACTCTTCCAGTTACTGTCTATTCAGGAAATCTCAACAACATTACCAGCATTGAGAGTACATGACTCAACAGCCAGCTTGCACACTATGCCAGAATAATAGAATAGCTGGCTCCTTTCACCCAAGAAACCTAACTCCTCCAAAATCAAAGTTTAAGAACACAAAGAATTTCAGATTCTGCAGAAGCAGAACTGCAAAAAGATGCACTTAAAAAGTTGCTGAAAGTTCAGATCAGCAGCAAAACCTGAGTGGAAAGAAGCTAACAGAAATAACAGTCAGTTACTATTCAGCACAATTTAATTTCCTAAAATCTTTTCATGTTCAGCCTTGAGTATCAAAGGGGCTTTTGGATTCTTCTCTACATTACCTAAATGATGTGCAGCTATCTTCTAGCATTTCCTCTACACCCACCAAGCAGTTAACTCTGCTGCTGAATGCCCTATGGTAAATGGCATTCAAGCTGTGAGGCTCTGAAAGAGGCTGGCATTTCAATAGTTATGTGGCAGTATGGGCATGCCCGTACAAATGGAGAATGGTGGACACATTTTTTCCCTCAATGAAAAAAGTTCTAGTTAAAGATACTTTTAAAAAAGGGGAAATTGCCAGCCTGAAATGTCATTTCTACATGGACAAGTAGGAATAATACTTGGCACTATGCTTGAAATACTCATACATGTAATTTTTCTTGCCAGTGCTGGCTTAAGAGTTCTATTACATTCCCAAGTAAGAACTAAGCAATGCAGGAAGTATTTCCTACTGCTAGTGTCTTATGGTTACTATAACCATGTTAAAATATTAATGTCGGTTCTTTTGTTTTTAAAGAGACCCCCTTTTCAATGATTTACAAATAAGTGTAACAGCAAAGTATGCCTTATTAAGGAATTTTCATCCTTTCACTATTTTGCCTCTCTTAGATAACTCAAGTCTTCTTTAAATACCCAGATCTCCATTTCTTCTCTAAGCACAGCAGTTGCCTTAAGTTTCACTTTCCTATTTCCATCCCTTCATCTTCAGGTTAACTTAGCAAACAGTACTCTTGCTAAAGTCCCAAGATATCTGCACTATTCCATCCCTGTGTATTTTGAGTTACCAATCTTTCTGTGACAGTCTAGAACCAGGCCTCTCTCCTCTCCTCTCCTCTCCTCTCCTCTCCTCTCCTCTCCCTCTCCCTCTCCCTCTCCCTCTCCCTCTCTCCTCCCCTTTCCTTCCATCCCAGAAGATATTCCATTTAACACTCCCCTTGTCTCCCTCTCCTCTCCCTCTCCCTCTCCCTCTCTCCTCCCCTCCTCTCCTTTCCTTCCTTCCCAGAAGATATTCCATTTGTTTTTAGAGTGGAGATCCTTAAAAGCTCTTCTGCACATTCAATCTGGGTGGTTTACTTTGCAATTAAGAAAAAACCCCATCCGCTTTGTGAACATGGTCCAGAAAACTGCCATTGGACTCTGTGTCCAATGGCACACATGAAATTTTTCTTGATCTACCATCACTTCAAGAAAAATATTCCTGCTAACTCTAACACGTAATTAATACTTGCAACTCCACAGATGTAGCCAAACACCCAGGCTTGAAGATTATTTATGCATTAAATCTAAATTTAAGTCCTTTCAACTGATCCTTACATTTCCAGCCCATCCAGGCAATTTCTTGTCTTCCAAGTTCTCTTTAACATGACACTCTCCAGGGAAGAAAAGGCAAAAATCTTGCGGTGACCGGAACAGATTTAGAAAATTACTGCCAGAAAGAATACTCTAAGAATCTTTATATCCTCTTAGGGCCACCTGTCCCCTCTCAGTTGACTCAAACAGCAGCTATTGTCATGATCTAGGCCTATCAAGATCTGCAACCTTCCTTACCCTTAATAAGCCTTCTTCCCTACCTCCAGTATCACATGAGGACAGACTTGGCACTCACATTACCGCTTCTATTACAGCTCATTCATGCGTTCTTCTTCATTGTGTCTTAACAGAAATGGTATTTCCACCTTCACATCCTCCCTCAGAGTCCTCCTCTTCACACTCTCTACATGTACCAGTCCCACCAGTGCTGCCTTGCCCATGATCCACCCATGCTGGGGTAGGTTCATGTACACACTGTGATCCAGAACTGTGCCAGGAACTTCACAGAAATCACGGTGTACAGCACCACCACATGCTGTAGTCACTCTGAACATCTGACTGACAACCTATGAAGTCATTTAACCAATTTTTGGCTAAGGCTGACAAATTAGCAACTTCAAAGAAAAATTTGAGAGAAAAGACTAGGCATTACTTGAGGCGGCTATGCTGAAATTAATCCATTTTTTTAGCAATAAAATCACTACTTGACCCTGAAGACAGTAAAAAAAGCCTCACCTGAACATACTTTCTTTTCTCCTAAATAGGCAGTAAACTTAAAACTTCTTTTGTAGTATTTCAGTAAGGCTCATCACTATGGTATGTGAGCAACCCAAAGAAGATCAAGTTGCTCATCTGTATTAAAGAACAGTTGCTGCAGGTTGAAAACAAGCAGGGCTTCAGTTGTACAGAAACTCAGCTGAGGTTTCTGTTTGGCAAAGATGATGTATTTGAAACAAGGCATGGACCCAGATTCCATTTGATATGGTTCTTCCTGATGCATAGATTTCAGTTAAATTCAATAGCTCCTCTCCTTCCCCTCCATGGAACAAAGAACTTTTCCCTCTGTCTGCTAACAGGATTAAATGTCGCATTTAAATTTCATCAAACTCCACTTTGTTCTCTAACCCCTTCTCTGAATTAGCAGACTGCTGCTGAAGCAGGCACAGCTTCTCCTACTCGTTAACATCGTGGCCACGCTGTGGCAGGGATCCAAGCTCTGTTTCCCTGCAGAGGATATAGCTTCTGTGGAAGTGAACAATCTCCAGCGAAAGCTTAACACATCGTCCCATTTCCTCTGTTGGAAGGGAGTCTCCCAGCTCACGCTCTGAACAAACAGAGCCCTGGAGCCAGCCCACAGACAGTGTTTACAGAAACAGCAACGTCACTGATAGGACAGATTTGGATGCAGCAGTATTATTTTTCCATGAAAAAGTAGTAAGTTAAGCATTAGTCAAATGCTGATACATTTTTTTTTAGCTATTTCATATGGAGGCTTCCTGAAAAACCACATCTATTTTACTGTGGTTAAAGGAAATCTTATGCTGAACAAAGGAACTGAGAGTTACCAATTTAGCAGTTCTATATTTCCATCCCCACCTGTCCTCCTGCTGCCTAACTTCCACATGTGCACATGAGGGGCCTAAGTCATGCCAGTAGAAAATAAAGGAACACTTTTTTTTCTTGTTGGATGTTTTTTCAAATGCATTGAAAGCTTTATAGACTACCCAAACTTTGTGAAAATATGAAGGCAGAGTACCTGAACTATTTACAAAAGTTCTGGACCATCTGTAATTCCTCCTACATGGACTTTGACAATCTTATTTAATTAGTATCAACCTTTCACCACTTATCATGCTGCTAAGTATTAGTCTGTTTTTATTTTATTTATTTTAAGGAAGTGGAACAATACAGTGATCATCAAAAATAGTACATCAAATAGTACATGCTGTACCCCGCACTTAAACAAATAAATACAGAAAACTATAATCCAAGGGTAGGATATAGAAATATAAACTTTCATTTTCACAGAGTTCATGAGAATTATAACCTTTGGAAAACCCAGTCCATCTGGTAATTGAAGTGGTTTCAGTCTCACAGTTACTAACACAGGAATGGAGCAAAACGCTGCTCTCAGCATGCATTTTGCCAACAAATCAAACTTGTTACACCACATGGTCAGTGTGTAAGACAAGGCAAACAGGCACAAGAGAAAAAGGCACCACATTTTTTCTTGTTTCTAACTCACTTCCAGTCCTACAACCTGCCTGGTGACTATGAGAGACACAGATGATGAAGCAAGAGGCAAAGAAGTGTCACTTAGAGAACATGTGAAAATGCAGTCTCCATCCAAGAAGCAGAAAGCAAGAAACTCGAGGGTCAGCTGCATAAGATAAGGGCAGAGACAGGCTCCAGCACACAATTTTTTTAAGCAAATGGCTTGGCAATAGAAATAATATCTTAAAAAGTTTCTGTGCCCAATGCCTCCCACACTGAAGCTGCAAAATCTCATCCTGTTCCCCTTTTCAGGGCTATCAGGGAATGGCGCTAACATGGAATGGTGCTACTCACATCCAGATCTTCTCTCTGTACAAAAATGAGCAGGCTACTTCTAAGAAAACCTGATTTGCAAGAAATCTCATCTAAACCCAACCAAACAGTGGACAGAGACTTCATTTTCTTTCACAAGTCTTAAACCACCAGGAAATCTAAACTGCTGCATAGGAAAATAGTAAGGTAAAATACAATCTAAATAAATAAAGCAACTGCATACTGTTCTGCTTGTGCCCTTTCTGGCAAAAGATGAGGGCAGGCAGCTAGTATTTCAGACAGACCCCATATTACTTCCTGACCAAGCTACGTAAAAGCCTGCCAAGTATTAAAGGGAGAAGAAAGGGATGTAAGCAGCTCGGGTACTTCCTTTCTTGAGATATTTTTTACCAGTGCTGCAATTCTATGGGTCTTACTGAGGGAACTGATGTGTTAGGCAGAGTTCAGCAACATCCTAATTTTCTCTTCTGTTCTGAACACAAGCACAGAGAGGGCTGATGGCAAGTGGCACACAAGCTGTTTGTTAGGAGGCTATGTAAAATAGTGAGAACACCTCGTGATGTTGATTAAAAAACCATGATGACTACTTTCCCTCCTAGCCTGACTTATGTTTCTAGCTAGACATACTCTGCTTTCTCTTCAAGGCTGCAGCAACTGACCTTTGCCTTCCCCACAGCCCCAGTGGCTGCACAAACTGCACTGAGGTTACCACAGGATGGTATCAGAAATTATTTTGTCGTCACTATCAGACACTTCAGCAGAGGCCAAAACCAAAATTTTAGAAGCATAGTAATATATATACCCTCTTCATAACAAAAAATCTGTGCTGATGCTGCTCATGGCAGTGCAAGGAAACTTTGTTCCCTAGAGCTCAGCGAAGCAACACCTCTCGCCAACACAAGAGCAGTGCCAAGACATGCTAAAACGGGAACCAAAGAGGAAATTGAAAGTTAAGTCAGGTTCAGATTTTATTTTTTTAAACAAAATAGTCCTTCATTCTGAAGTGGTAAACGTGGAAGTAAAGATTAGATTATGTTCAATTTTACATCATGTGTCTTCAAATTTTTTGGAAGGGTAGGAAGTTGACACAAATCTTCTGCATTAGAATTTATTGTAACAGTAATTTCTGTGAGAAGATCTGAAACCACACACATCATTTTCTAAAATGCAAATATTTTACTCCTTGTTTAAAGTGTCTGGAGGCTTAAAATAACAGCAGACATAAACCACAGTTAAAACCTGTAATATATACTAGCCTCAAAGCATAATTGCATTCAAGATAGATTAGTTACATTTTTGGTCAGCTCAAAGAAAGGTTTAAAATTATGTCTCACCATCTGATATTTCTCTGCTAAGAGGAGAAAACGGGTTCCACAAATCCACTCCAAGAAATTAAAGAGTATTAGCAATATAAGCCAAAATGTAATCAAGTCAAAGTGATGATTTAATGCTTATAATGAAAACTAGAGGACATATATCTTCAGATGTTCTTTTCAGCAGAAAACTGATATTCTGCAAGATATTCCGTAAGAGTTCAAGAAATTCAGTGCAAATTATTTCTCAATATATGATGGATGTGACAACTTATTTTAGTTCATGATGCAATTTTAGCATATCCTGTTTCTACTCATACACTTCATACAACAGGTTTGCTGCAATCACAGAAACATCTTTGAAAAGTTAAAAACTACTTCTAAAGTAAAAGTGCTTTATCTGTACACATTCTACTAGGAGCTGCTGAATCTCTAGGAAGAAAGATACCTCACCAGAATCCAAAACAGACAGCAGACATTCTACAGATGCAATTAGGAGCATTTTCTCGTTCTGTAGCTTTCATGGAGGAGAATGCATATGACACTACCTTTAAGTCAATATATCCAGCAAGTGTAGACTGCCATCAGTTCAGAAAACTTCTCTGCAAGAGAAGCACTAACAATGATATGACCAAGTCTAATCACCCGTGTCCCACAGCATCAGAGAGTAAGTGCCAGAAGTCTGAAGGACTTAAAGCACCAATACTCTTTCTGGAAATATTTCAAATCTCTTTTAGCTATGAGTAAATGAGTACACTTACATAGTCAAGAGAAGCTGCAGACTTCATAAGCACTTGTGAACACAAGGTGAACTGTGTGCATCTCAAGGAGAGTACCCAGGCAGGGATATCTAAGCTTCAGCCCCCCTGTACAACCACCTTCACAAACACCAAACATTCAGTCATCAGTGGAGAAAACTGACATATATAACCACAGAAAAGTGGTAGACAGGCTTAGACCTGGGTGCAGCCAACACTAGTGCAGGGAAGATGATCTTCATACCTTTATTACATGCTTGCAGCTTTCTGCCTGTGTCCTAAAAGAAGCACTTTCACCTTCTTCCCCTCAATGTATGTCCACTTACAGAAAAAGGGCTGAACCAGTCTTACATCAGTGATACTAACAGAAGATTCGAAACATTCCAAAAAAACACTGCTCTCATAAGCAGCAACTGCAAAATGCCTGAGGCAAAAATGTGTCAAGTTCCAATTTTAATTATTCAAACGCTGTACTGAAACACTCACGTTCTCCTTTTCCTAAGGCTACCACTTTAATTCCATTCTACTAATGTGAAAAACCTGCAGATCTTCCTCATGAGGAGCAGAATGCTCAGATTAGGAAACTTGCATGCTTTTTTCACTATGGGTTTGCATCTCCTTAAAGATCGGATTTTCAGCTCAGCACACTGACATGGAAGGAAATGTAACAGAAAAAAAAAAAATCTTTTAACAAAGCTCCTATCTGCAGTCAGTTCCTCCCAGGAATGAAACACCCAACCTTCCAGGACAGCACCAGATATATTTGTATAAAATATCTTTGTGATAGAAATGAACAAAAGAACAACAAGGCTTCTTTACAGATTTCCTCATACAAGACACAAAATCCTTCTGCATAGATAGTTGCTATGGTGCAGACTTAAGGGGAAAAAGAGGGGAGATCAGACTTCTTGTTTACAGGTTTCCAATATGCTCCACTTGATCCATCTTGAAATTGAAACCCTTTCGCTTCCTGTCTTAAAGCTGTCAGATAGTAGAGAACAAACACAGTGTTAGCAACTTTACCAAGCCCCCACATGTTCTGCACAGAGCTACAGAAAAACATCCATGTGGATTAGGCAACAGACAGGAGGGACAATATAGTTTCAAAGAGAACGGAAGCCATACGCTAAATCCTGAAAGACTTATTGAAGGGAAAAGAGACTTACTCTAGGAATGAAATGCCAGATTATCTCTGAACATTGTCAACACTTCACCACAATGTAACACTGCATGAATCTATTAAAAAATACACCATTTTGACATTCTCAGGCAAAATCCTGATTCTTCTGCGAACTTCTTACACAGGTTTTATCCCAACGGGTATGCCTGTCTTTTTACAGATTCAAGAAGAATAAGACAAAGACACTTAAGGTAGGATTAAACTTTCAGTAATTCAGGTACCTAGACATAGGTAAGTGCTGTCACGTTAAATATCCTGGCAGTTTCTCCTCAGTTCCAGTTGCCTCTCCTGTAAACCTTGTATCCATCAGCATTATGCAATTTTTACCAATGCTTCAGAGATCCTAGCTGGCACCTAGTTCAAGCACGTGACCAGAGGGCCACTATCCAGGCCTCAATGACTCTACCAAGGACATTTTCACCAGCTATGAACACAGACAGCATAGAAACTTGGTGCAAAAGTATAAAACTTAAACATCCTTCATTGACCATGAACAGAATGCATCCTTTATTCTTTTTACAATTGATAAGAATACAGCTATCACTTGTTGAATACTCTGGCTGCTCTCTACCATGGCTTGGGGGCTATGCAAGAGACTTAGCCTTTGCAGTTACTTCTTTAAGGTCCCATGTTTTAAAGTAGCTGCCAAATGATAATTTCTTCCCTAGATCCCTTAGTCACTTGCCAGAAGATTAGACCAGAACCTTTTTGTCAAAACCTACTATTTAATCTGTCTGCATGAACTGCCTTAATCAACTTTTTTTCAGTATGGTGTAAAAAACCCACTCATACAGAACAGGTTAGACTGCCCAGTCAGTCAGTGACCAGTCTGGTTCTGTCATATATTGTGCTTCCACGAAGCATCCAGGGTGAGGTAGAAGCAACTACCTGATCCAGGATAATTCCAAGGTTTAGGAAATAAATGATGCAGTGTTTTTTAAAAAAAGTACAAAATGCCTTTCATGGACAGAGATGCCTTTAAAGACCTCCAGAGGGAGATCCTGTCTAATTTTTAGCATTTAAATTGCTTTGAACATCCATTTTAGGCATCATCAGTGACACCACCAGTATCTTGGTACAGCCTGAATATTCAGCTCAGTCAGGTCAGGAATTCAAAACTCAATAATAAATAGAAAAGGAAATAAGGCCGAGACAACTTTTAAATTCTATGGCAGTTTTCTTACTCTATTTATTTGTTTATCCCCTGCTCCCAGTGGTTCAGTTTGCCTTAATCTATTTCTCTTTCTTTACCTGCTTACTGTTTGCACAAAGTGTAAAAATATTATTTTCCATATTGTTACATATGCCTGGAGAATTTAACTAATGCCCCAAACCGTTTACTCCCCCCGTTAGCCAACAGCTTAAACTGAAACAGTAGCATCTACTCTGTATTTGTGCTACCACAAGCACCACTAGAAACTTGAAGAAAAAATTAATACACTGGAGGGTATTGGCCCAGACTTCTATTTTTTTGTGGTTTTTTTTTTTTTTTTTTTTTTGTTTTGTTCTTCCATCTGCTAGGATTTGTTTCCACGGGAAGATATTAATCTGCTGGCTGTTAACCCGGAAGCCCTCCTGACTGTGCTCTGCTGACAGAAATCAGACCTTCACTAAGGCCAGGCTGGGACAGAACAACTACTAAGTTTGAAACACTGCAGAAAGCATTTCCACTTCATATTTACAGGCACACATTCCCATTTATTTAACAAGCATCAAAATGATTCTGCTAATGTAGTTATATACCATTTCTCACATCTTAGAGATAAGGGATACTGTGCAGGAAAGGCATCCAAGTGCTTCTATAGCTATACTCCTTACACACAATCCACCCAATAGTAAGAATATTTAGGAGAGTCACATAGTTCCCATGGAGAGAGAGCTGAGATCTTGTCAGATTCTATTCCAAATCTACTGAAAACAGAAGAGTTTTTGCCAAGTCAATTTTGGCAAGTGTTTCCAGCATTATCCCGTCTTGCCAAACAGCATTTAGGTTTGCTGGACTTATTTACTTGTTCAGTATTCTCAGAGAAGTGGAACTATTTGTTGCTGGAGAGAATTTGGCTTACTTTGAAAACCTGGAACAACATTTAAAAGATGAATCAGAGACTGACTAACTTAGGAATTTGATCTGTTAACCTCAGCTCATAGCAATAGAGCATGCTCAGCGTCAGAAGTAATCCATAGTGCAGCTACTTCAGGTCTGAGACCAGCCAACTCTCTGAACTCTAAAATGACACTTGAAACATGCTGTTTTTATATAGTCAAGTTCTAGCCCTCTCAAAAATACCATCCAACACAAGCTATAAGATGATGCTGACAATTCTCTTTAGGGGTCAAAAGAGCACAACCATGTTTTATGGAAAAAATCCCAACCCATTAGCATTCTTTGCTGACTGCATGGAGATGAATCCTCTGAAGGCTTGATTTTCAGAAGACATCCAGTCTCTCTCTCTCTCAGACACAAAGGTACATCTCTTTAGGACACCCTAACTTAAAGGCTGATCCCTCTCACGCTGTTGTCCACCCATTCACTCCCCACAGAGCCAGTCAATGCTCTGCTTCCACCCTGTCAGTGAGGCACGCAGGAATGCTTTTGATCAGATGCATCAGAGGTACACTGGTGACATATTTTGCCTGACAGTCATGCTCTACTGCTCAACACAGAAAAGCAACTGAAAATATTTAAGTATTTCAAAAATGTTATCTGCAGCACTTGTTTTCAAGCTTTTGGTACTGTTTCTCCCATACTTGTCCATTCCACATTTTCAGCTTCACTAGCTTGTTTTTTCTTTTTTTCTTTGCTAAGCCAGACATTCATTCTTCATGCCTCCCTCTATTCCCCCATCTCCTGACGCTGCCCACTGCCTTGCAATAGACATCAACCTTGCTTTCCCTTTTCCAAAACAGAAACTTTGTACTAGGTCATAGCCACGGTTCACCTATCCTCAAAGCACATACTGCCTTGAAAAAAGTACAAAATACCACTTAGTCTGACATAGTGCCACTTTTCTAACTCCTCACTGTTATAATTCAGCCTGGAGAACATGTAAACACACACTCCACTTCTGGTTTCTGAATGCATACATGCATGTATTTTGGTTGCACTCAAGGTGAGTGGTACCACCTTGCTTCCTAAGAGATACAAGCAACCTACCACATGACCTGTTCCTATTTTCATTGCACCTTTCCAATATTTAATTCACTTGCAAGTTAACAGGAATACCTGAGAATTTCTCTAGAAAAAAAAGAAAAAAAAAAAAAAAAAAGGAAAAAAAAAGGGAAAAAAATCAAAGCCTACCACTCTCCACCCCAGGGAAACATACCACTCAGTGACTATTCTTCATCCATAGTTTTAAATCTGTTCACCACACACAACATATCTAAACTTTTTACTATTTCAATTTTTCTATCAGGATGTTTGGGCTGCCAAATCCAATATCATGAACGTATCATAAAGGCTAGTGTTTGTATGAGGCTATCAGTCTGCCTGATTTAACATGAAATGAAATAAATTGACAATGTAACAAGTGAGCTCCACTTTCTGGTAGGATCTACTCAACTTAACTACTTTGGTCCAAGTCCTATTTCAGTATTTCTATCCAAAACCATGTCAAGCTGTCTATATGTCTATGTTGACCATGTCAACCAGTTCTATAAGCAGTCATGAACTCTACTAACCCAGTGAAGCCCTTGTACTATTTAGTTTCCATCTGTAATCTGGAGCACACTAATTTTAGATTACCAATCCACAGACTATTTTATATTCCTTGATACAAGTTATTGGCATCTTCAAAGCAGTGCCCTATTTTAATAACTGCTGTTAAACATTCCCCTGGATTGCTAAAGTTGAAAGAATGCCATCAACATTTGTATCTGACTACGCCCCAGCTTTTTTAATCACAAGCCTGACAAGTCTGTAGAGTATTGTCTTTAAGCACTACTATATAATTTTGACTTCTACCTGATCATGAGCACCAACATTAAAATCCTTTTGTGTCTAATAAAAGTCTTTCTTTCTTCCTCTGACTGTCCAGCTGTCCTGCCTCTATCCATGACATCTTCTTACTAATTTTATATATTGCTTCATTATCTGCTAATTTATATTCATGGAATAAAAACTGACAGACATCTATTTAGGGATTTCTTGTGGCAGGAGGAAGGGAAAGAATATTTTAAAGCACTGTTTCTACCTCTATTCTCAGACATTTTATCTTTGCTATCTCCCTTGATTATGGATTTTTCCACGACTAGTAAGATTTTTGTAAGCCATTCAAAAGTGCTATACTTTTTCAGTTCATATTTCATCTTTCCCCTTGTGTTGTTCAAAAGCTTTCTACCTTTTGAATTTCTTCCTTTGAGGAAAAAATATTGAATTCATCTGACTACAAATGGACTTCTATGAGCACAGATACACACACCTGAGGTAGTTATCCCAGATTGACTTTGAAGCTAAGGGAGAGAAACAAGCAGAGCAATTGGGGACAAGTTATCCCATTCCTGAATGCGTATCTAAAATAAAGCATATAAAATTGTTGTGTAAAAGGGCCTCTCCTTATACATTAATGTAAGCCTAGTACAGTGCAGCTCAGATATATTTATCTGCAGCACAGCTGTAATAAGTTCAACAATATGAATGCTTATCATAGGCATTTCCTACCAATTTTCAATTGGTATTCAATTGAATATTGGTTCAATTTCAATGAACAATTAGAATACCACAGAGTATTCAAAAGTAATGACAACCACTCTAACCCACTGTGGGACAGAGAAATTACATTTCCAGTGGACTTCCACCTTAAGACATGACCATACTTATTTTTAGAATGTTAATAATTCCTATTAGTTTCTTTGTGAAGAAGCTTATATACTCATAAAATAAGCATTTCTGAGGTACTTCACTGATTCACAGATACCTGTATTATTGACCTGCCACCTTTGCTAAGAACTGCACATCTGCAGGGTCATAGCCCTGGGCCGCATCTAACAAGCTCTACAGAATATATACAGCCATTTCAAGTCTGACCTGTGTCTTTCAAGTATTTCTGAAGATGCTTCTGTACATTCCAGTTTCTCTAAGAAGAGCTGGAGAAGGTTTAGAGGATAGGACATTGTGCCAACTCTGCAGAGCCATGCTGCTTTATATGCTTTTCCCTCTGCTCCTAGGTGGGTCTTGCCCTTGCCCTGTAAATCTAGGACCTAAGCCAGTTTCCTTGCTTTCACTGTATCACATGGAAGCTCCAATTACTAGCTGGAGTGTCTTAGGGGACATCACTACTCAAACTAAAGACCAAAACCCCTCATAACAGGTATGATGTCAAGGAGATAGCAAGTAAATGTGTCTCACATAGGCTTTCTGCCATTTAATCACTGATTAGTTTAAGCTGTCAAAAACCCCTCTGTATGTTTTGAAAACCTTTCAGGATGTTGATGAGGAACATTTATAGTTAGAGAATTAATTACTGCTATGAATCCCAGAATCACGTCAGATATCTATAAAGTCTTTAAGGTTACATAGCTTTTAACAATCAAAATAGAAGAGCTTCAAAGATCATTCTAGCCTCCATAAATTAAATTGCTGACACATGAATAAGATCCTTGCTCTAAAAGAACAGCAGCATTTGTACCTAATGCAGGCAGACTAAGTATTCCGCTGCTTTATTTTTTTAAGCCCCTAATTTCTGAGCAAGAGCTTCAGATGAGCACATATTCCATTGAATAATGTCATCAACTACAGGCAGAATGCTAGCAACTAATTGTATTATGAAATTCTAGAACACATGGCTGGTTTACTCCGCACAGCATGCACATCTAGGCAATGGGTAAGAAAAAACACAAGCCGTTTCCACAGCCTCTTTTGCCTCTTTCTTCTCCTCCTTCCATGATACAGGTGTGGGTGTATATACACATATGTACACACACACTAATAAAAATACAAGGAAGAGTATATCAGCCTTGCATAATGGAACTTCTTAATACAGTTAGTTTCAAGCATACATATATAAAAATATATAGAAAGGAACATCAAGAATACACAAGCTGTTATGTAGAATGGTGAAAATCTTTCTGGAGGAAGTAAAATGTTTTCACTGTTCTGAACAGAACAAAGCAGCTTCCCCAGAAATAGCAGCACACAACAGAAATGCAGCTATCAACTCTGCAAAGTCAACACTGCAATATGAAAATATGAATCCTATTCTCTAAGTATACAGAAAGTGAGGAGGGCAAGAGGAAACAGAGTACTACAAACATTACTGCAAGAACATCTGTTAACAGCCTATGGCCTTCAGCAGAGTGCACAAACACTTCCCAAATATTTTACTAGAACAAAGTAGTTAAAAAGGTTGTTGACTGATTAACCTTTTATTTCTGAGACCAGTGAAAAAGGTTTGAAAAGGATTGAAAAAGTTCAGGTCCATAATGGAGAATAACAGCATTACAGAACAACTGGATGTGGGAGTTATTTCATGTGCAGGCTGTGATGAAGATAAAAGCAAGCAGTTTAAGTTGCATCTAATGAATAAAGGTCAGTCGAGGAAAGGCAAAGAGATGAGTGATATGGTGAAAGCAAAGAGACAAGAGCACAGCATCCTGGAGAGCTAAAAGCAAGTCCTCTGTCCTTACACAAGAACAGTTACAAAAGGAGGGCAATGAAGAAGACAAAATGGCTCAGAGCTTCTCTAGGTCAATGCTCAAAGACCTACTACTGACTGAAATACATCTGCATGCCCAAAGGAGATTGCAAAAAAACTGCTCTGAGCAATATCCCTCTATTCCACTGCTAGTCTTGCCTTGCTACAGGCAGAAATTTCTACAGTCTGCACTATGAAAGGAGGTATGTATTTAATCAAAGGATGTAGAAGGAAGGGGGTAAAAAAAATACTTCAGCAACACAAGACAAAGTTACAGAAAGTATTTCCAATTTATTCACAAGAAAAATCCAAGTGCCAATAACAGGAAGCCTGAATTGGAGGAAAATACTGGCTATCCATATTAAATTAAGAGATGTATTGTTAAATAAAAGCAGCTATGCTGACATCCACAGCTAAAAAGATGCCTCAAGCTATCATCTGGAAAAACACTATGTCACTGCATGGCACGTGGCTTCCTTCCCATATCCTTTGTTCATTTATTTGTTTCATAATAACTATTTGAAACTTTAGGAAAAAACCAAAAGAGCCTGTATATGACAATAGAAAAAAAATTGTGTTCATGCATCTTAATCTGTAAATTACCGCTTAAAAGGAAAAAAGTTGTATGTCAAATTCAACTCAATTCACTTCAGCTCAAAAGAATCATCCTTTCTAATTCAGATTTTTTTGGTGATACAGGATAAGTTAATATTTTATTCTGTTTCTAAACAACACAAGCACATTATTTAATACCTGTTTCACATATAATTAACAAAGAGAACTTCCGAAGAAACAGGGCGAGTAAACACTCACTTTTCAAGCAGAGAGTTAAAGCACATATCTGAACAATATACAGTTTTGAGTGCAGCTTGAGTAGGAACAGCAGCTCAGTACTGAAAGCTTTCCATTCACATTATCACCTGTATTTTCTTCATAACAAGTGCATATGTAGGCAGATGGGTTGGGCCGTTTCCAACAGCTGCCCTGTCATTTTAAAGATGATTTCCATAAACAGCAAGCAGATGTAAATAGCGCTGGTTGACTTTCCTCTTTTACTTCCCTCCTTCCTGGTTGGCAGACACAACTTGTGCAGAGTCAAAACCAAGACCCCTCAGAAAAGACCTGTTCTTTTCTTTCAAACAGGGCTGGGGAGTGAAGAAGCTTTTTTAAGAATACCTTGTTAATTCCATAGATGTGTGAAGAGGGCTTGACTTGACCTATCCAAATCTGAAAGCCAGGGCCTGAAAACAACACCCTCTCTTCAGGGAGACAGCGACCTCAGCAAGTACTAGGTAAGACAACATACACCAATGTTTAAGGTAATGCCAAAGGTTTTCTCCATGTCTGGCAAAGCCAATGGAGCCAGACCCGCTATTGGCCAAGACCAAGCCAGTCTGAGAAGGTACTAGTGCCCCATGATAACATATTTAAGATGGAAAATAAGTTAGTGTGAAAAAATAATTTGGCACAAAGAAGAAAGGAGTGAGAATATGTGAGAGGAACACTATGCAAACACCAAGGTCAGTGGAGAAGGAGGAGATGCTCCAGGCACTGGAGCAGAGATTGCCCTGCACTCTGTGGGGATGCAGAGATTCACCTGCAGCTCATGGAGGAGACCCACACCTGAGCAGGTGGAAACCCAAAAGATGGTGTGACCCTTCTGGAAGTCTGTGCTGGAGTAGGCTCCTGGTAAGGACCACAGACCTATGGAGAGAGCAGCCCACGCTGGAGCAGGTTTCCTGGTAGGACTCATGACCCTGTGGAGAGTCCACAATGATCAGGCTGTGCCTGAAGGACTGCACCCTGTGGAAGAGTGACCCATGCTGGAGCAGTTAGTGAAGAGCTTAAATCCGTGGGACAGATTCACACTGGAGAAGTGCCTGGAGAACTGTCTCCCATGGCAGGGATCCCATGCCTGAGAAGGGGAAAAACTCGCCCTGAGCACTATCAGGAGCAACCTGTGATGAACTGATTGTAGCCACCATGCTCCATCTCCCTTTGGCTCTGTGGGGGAGGAGGTAGACCCTGGGAAGGATGGAGGACTGAGGAAAAGGTGCCTTTAACCTTTGTTTTACTTCTCATTATTCTGCTCTAATTTTGAATGGTATAAATTCAATTAATATCCCCAAGTCGACTCTGTTTTGACCGTGACAATATTTGGCAAGTGATCTCTGTCTATCTTTATTTCAACTAATGAAGCTTTTGTTTTGTTTTCTTTCCCTGGCCAGTGATGGAAGGCAGTGATAGAGTGGCTTTCATGGGTACCTGGCATCCAGACAGGGTCAAACCTTAAATTCTTCTGAAGTTTAGCCCTAGCAGTTTTTAAGAGGTAGTTGGCAGAAGAGCAGGTTACATGTCTGAAGCTGCTTTTTATGAAGAAAACTCATGTTCATGTAGTGTGATTGGAGAGGCTGAAGAAAACAGACCCAGCATATTACTACATCTTCCAAGAGGAAACATGCTGAACTTTGAGACAGTACGTAATTCAGGAAGAAGAGTAATAGAATGGGTATTGAAAGAATTTCCTGCCAAAGCACAAATATTATCAATATGTAAATCTTCACAGGAGGTACTTAATGCTTTTGATATTAAATACTCTGCCTATGCAAGTCTTTTCCTATTGCTCAATCCTCTTCAAAACTATTGTGAAGCTTTCCAGCTGAGGCGATTATGTCAAGAATCCTCTGCCTAGATGGCATTTCTCAAGTGCATCCAAGTCTCATAAATTTCATTACAAGTTCACTTAGAAAGTTCTCGTGGTTTTCAATAAAGCCAGTTTTAAGCCCAAAAAGACTCCTCTAAGCACTTGTTATTTGTTAAACCACAACTCTGTTCATTACTGTTCTACTTTGTCAGCAGTAACACTTACTTCTATCATTCACAAATGTAACCTGTTGCCTTTAATTCCCATTTTTCTTCCACCATGAATTCCAAAAATTCAGCTACTTCTACAACCCATGTAAGCCATACCCTGAGCAACTACCTTGGCCCTGAATTAAATTTGCAATTATTTTATGTCAAATGCTGTATTTGTTGAATTTTCTTTTTCTGAGTTCACTACAAGCTTTTCAGTGTCACTTAGAAAAGGCTTTTGGAAATCTCTGCCCATTTCACCTGCTTCATCTGCAGAGAAAAAAATTATCAACCTAAAATCACAGCTTCATCAGTGTCTGTCTTAAT
This sequence comes from Passer montanus, assembly GCF_014805655.1. Classification (NCBI taxonomy): domain Eukaryota; kingdom Metazoa; phylum Chordata; class Aves; order Passeriformes; family Passeridae; genus Passer; species Passer montanus. The sequence continues at coordinate 17,741,761 of NW_024357613.1, read as the reverse complement.
TTCAGACCCATATACTATCCAAGTAAACTATCATCTTCCAAGATATTTACAGCCAAATAAATAAATGGCTAAGAAGATACGTCTTCTGTCTTCCTACATTTTAATTAGCAAGCAACTCAAAGCCACTAAAAATGCCCATCCCTGTGCCCTCCTCTTCTCAGTTTGCCCACATCATCTAAATTCCACTTTGATGCCACTGGTCTTGAACCAGACTGTAAATCCTTCTTGGGAGACCTCATACCTTACTATGAACAAGAAGTGTGCAAGATCATGTACAATGCTAATCCTAAGAGGACCTTCAAGCATTATGAAATACAATATAATTTGAACCTTACAAGTATACAAAATTTCACTGAATGCTATTTGCAAAACATAGATCAACGAAGTTTCTCAAATATAAAATATGGGGGTTTTGATATTGCAGATACTGTGTTACCTACCTACATGACAAAAATGCTTTTTAAGAACTCTGACCAGGGCAGTAACTCCTTTACAAAAGAAGTCACAAAGTCTGGAAAGTCTTAGGGTATCTGTATCTTATGTGAAATGTAAAGGAACAGAGTAATGCTTAGATTATGTCCTCTCATACATTTCTACAAACATGCACACAAACATATTTGAGAAAAAAGGATACTGACAACAAGAAAAAAACAATTAACAACAATACAACTGACTTTACCAAAAGCATAGATATTTAACACATATCTATGTGTTAGATATCTATGCTTTTGGTAAAGCAGATTACATATCTTCTATATGTTCTCTCAAGAAGGAATTCACTAGTGCTTTTATTATCAACTTTAATCAGTTATGTGCTACAACCTCACTGCTCTTTTTCTGGTATGACAGCAATCACCCTTAAGTAGTGTACCAATAGCATAAATTGTTCTCTATCTCTAATGGTCATTATTTTAGCAACAGGGTTCACCCACACATATAATTAATTGGCAGGACTGGAATCTCGAAATTGCCTCAATTGACTTCTAGAAAAGTATGAAAAGTATGAATCAACTTTTAGCACTTCCTCCTTTTTTTTTTTTCTTACAAGGGAGGGTGAAGGGGAGGATCACTGAACCTCAAACAGCTGAGATGCTATAATACACCAGGAGTAAACCCAGACACATGGCTAACCTCCCCTTCATTTGTCAGGGTTGGGACTCTTCCAGGAAAATTAAATTTTTAATACTTCCCCTTCCCCCAGCCCCCTGCCAGTTTTGCTTACTGGTGAATTCCTAGTTTCCAGAAGTCCTTTAAGTGATTATTTCCTACAAGGCTTAGCACTTCAAATTCTAAATTAACCATTAGAGAGATGACGAAGATGTGAAATAATCTTGTGAAAACTTTCTAGCGGAGTGTAAAGTCAAAGCCAAGCAACCTGTACAAACAAGCAACTCTGAAAACTTAGAACTGAGTTTGCAGTTAAAAACAAAACCTGATTCCATTTTTGATTCTTCCTAACAGAGATTGGATGATTTATAGATACTAAGACACAGACATCACAAGAAAGATTAAGCAGTATATAGAGAAACTTGGCCTAATTCGTATGCCTGTGATAGATGAAATAAAAGTTTTAAACAGACAGCTATATTTTAGGTGTCAAACATTTCTTGACGTCTGTGGCAGTTGGCAGCTGCAAACATCCGACTGAAAGCCCCATCTGCTGCTTCACAGCTTCCAGTCGAGGATGTTTACAGTCGCTCACTGTCAACAGCAATACACATTCCTTGGCTGTTTATTTTATATTATTAACATGCAGAAACCTCCAAGCAGGTTAGTTAAGATCTACCACAACTTCTGTTGCTGTGTTGCTGCCCGCAGATGTACACCGGACTGTGTTTATAGTATTTACTAACAAAATAAAGTATAACTTCCAGAGGAACATTTGCAAACAGCCAGACATATTTTCTATTCAAGCATTACACTTCTAGTATTATGTTGCCTGTTTCATACCCCAGTAAGAATTAAATAAAAATGTACAAAAAGAGCAACTTGCTTCCACTGTTTTATTTTGTTTTGTTCTCCAAGAGACTTGACCAATCCTGTCACATTAATATTAAAACCACACTACTCTACAACAAAGTTCACTTATCAGCACACCAACTAAAGATAGTAACTGGCACAAAAATAGAACCAAACCCTTCCTAAGGGTATTTCACTGAAGTGTCTGGGATGGTTTCCTTCCCTCAGAAAAGTGGGTGCAAGGAAATTATAAAATATTAGAAGTTAGTTTATACAATATTTGTTTCTAAATAAAACCATGCAAAAAACCCCACCACCCAGCCCACAGGGGACTGTGGGGAAGAAGGAAATTGTATAGCAAGCTCTGCAAAGGCTTCAATAAAGTTAAAGATTTCTACAAATTATCTGAGCTAACCAGTTGCTGCTGCACTTCACGTGGAGTTGGCAGAATGGCATTTCTCACCAAATGAAAAACCCAAAAGATTTGGCATAACAGCGTCTCAGTTGTACAGTTCTGCTGTTTGTTTTTTGTTCTATCTCCCATTTCCTTATTAAGTTAATGATGGGGAAAATTAAAGATTAATCACGCAACTATTTTTCTGAAGTCATATGAAACCACAGCAGGCAACCAGAGTGATTATATCACTCTAATTAGAAGGTGTTTTTCCTTGAAACTTTCTTATCCCCAAATGAAATTACCATGCTGTAAACCGAGCAGGTTATGAAAAGACTGTAGCTGGAATGCAGAAGCCTGTGGCATATGTACTCAAACTGGTAAGTGTGAAGGATCTCTGTAAATCACTTTCAAATCTCAGGGTTATATTTTCTATACTAAGGTTAAGAAAATTACTCTTTCAGGCAGCAGGTGAAAACAAGCAGAATTATGCTAGGGCTTTTCCCTTCATTCAATATAAACTTCGAGCTACTAAAGAGTCCTAGGGAATCACATTTTCTCAATGGGTCAAGTCACTAAGGAAACAAAGCAAACTTTATCAGTGCTGCACAACTCTACATTCCAGGAATTCCTAGCACTTGGCATCTATATACCACACCAGGATCCACTCACCCTCTCCTTCGGATAGCAATCATAACAAGCTATGAAACTCTCAGTAAGGTCCCCAACTTTACACAAAGTTGGCAATATGAGGAGGTAATGGCCTTTCCTGTGTGAGATCTACTGAAGAACAGGATGTAAGAAAATATATTTACTATAACAATACTTTGGAAAAAAAGGAAAAGAGTTCCTCTCTTGGCAAGTCTTATTTATCACAAGCCAGCTAAGAAATACACTGAAATCACCTTGTAAAACAATATGCATAGATAGTTACAAAAACCAAAAGAAAACAAAATTAAAAAAAGAAAAAACCCAAAACAAAAAACCATTCAAATGCAAAATACTGATTGCAGAACGGAAGTATTTCAGCCTAATTACACCTACTCATCACACTAAAATTATAATTTCATTTGTAAATATACTGGCCTAATAGCCACACCTTAAAGGGAGTAAATGTAGGAAGGCTATAAAATGGAATTAATTAGATTAAATAAATTATATCAGCAACCATATGCAATTCCACTCCATATATGGCTACCTTTCAGTTTTAAAAACACAAACAGATTATATCTGTATCAAAGTCAAAAGAAGGTCAGTCTAAAACTGTGAGGCACACAGTATGATTGTTACGCAGGAGAAGGCAATGACTTGTCTTTACCACTCTGATATTTAATTTGAAAGTATTCTTACAGAGGTGTTTAGTAAGAAAGTGCCCAAGACTCAAATAGCAATCAACAGGACTTGATACATGCTGGTCTTGATAAGGTGAAACATACCTGAACAGGTAAAATATAGGTAAGACAAAAGGAACAACATTCAAACATTTCAATGTCTTCATGAATTTATAGCTCATGTCCCAGAAGGAGAAAAGTGCTACTACTGGTTTGCCCCTAAGCCCTGTATCTGTGAATAAAAAAGCTTTCCACTGCTTTTCTCTCAATCCCCAGGAATTTCTAAATCAGACAAATGGATTATTGGTGACAAAGAAATAACTACAGAAACAAGCAAACAAACAAAGCAACTAAGCCAAAACTTGCCAAGTGCTGCTAGAATTCAAACACAGAGCCTCTACCTTTTCTGTTACCTTCCATATACACAAGGTGATAGGGTAACTCAGACAGGTAAATTAGTTTTTAATCATATTAACACTGGAATATCAACAGATGAAAATGCAAATTGAAAGCTACATAGAATTTGCAAAAGCTTAACTCGTGGCAATTATTTCCTAAGTTGCTTTATAGTTTACATTTTCAAATTTGCTTGTCAAAAACTTTAAGATCACCATTAAATATGGGAAAATATTATTCCTCCTCTTCCTGTCACTGACAGCACAGGAAGATTAAGCACACATTACTTATATGAACTCAAGTTCACAGCTGTTATGATACAGCATGAGTATCTCCAACTGTTGCAGATGAATCCAATTCTCCCAACTGCATGTGAGCTCTAAAATGCCTGAAGCAGCAGGCTCCCCCTGCACTAAGAAGGCAGTTGCAGACAAGCAGCTGAAATTACGCACCAAACAAGACACAAACCAGCCAAACATTTGGGAACGAGATGTCAAAGCTCTTGGTAAAACCATGAACAACATGTAGTGCCTAGTTTCCTTGAGCCTCTTCCCAAAATTCTCTCCCCAATGTCTAATCTTTAAAGACTTTAATCAGCTTCTAATCCACTCAAGTGAATGAATACTACAGTGCATCTCATCAGCAATACATCTGGTGAAAAAAGCCCAAGAACTTACTTCTTGGATATCAGCTGATCCTACTTCAGTCCGCTTCATAAGAGATATCCACACCTCCAGGGAGAATTACATTCTTCGTCCGCCGAAGTCTGCGCCTCAGATTTCCAGGAATCTGCATCACATACATGAACAGAAGTTATTGTAATTCCAGAAGTTCAGATCGCATAGCTCTCATTATTAGGACTGTCTGCAAGAAGTCAGATAGCTTCTAACAACCATTATTACAACTGTGTCCTTTTCTGGTGCCATCATTTAAAACTTAGAATGTGTTTAAAGTGACACATTGCTGCTGAATGCAGCTGTCTCTCAATTCATGTAGATAAAGGTTAACTGCTAAGGCAGCATAAGTATTCAGAAACAACACTGAAGAATTTAAATTTCCCACCAGAGGTAGGCATAATGACTTCTCATTTATTACATTAAGAAATGTACAGATTACACAATCAAAACCAACCACATACTCAATCTCAGATTTAACATGATTTCAGAATAGCACAATCCCCAGAGCCTTTAAGATGGAGAAGAATTTATTCATGCAATCTTTCTAGAGGAAGAAGGACATACAGAACTCCCCGAAGACGGATGAGCACAGAGATACACAAGACAGAACCACAACATTAAGCAAAACCCAAAGAAACAGAAAATGAGAAGAGCATAGAAAAAAACAAAATAAGGAGAACCAAAGTAAACCAACTTAAAGCAGAGGGAGAATACACACACGACAGTTCTGAAATCTAAGTTATGAGCACACAAAAGCAAAAGAAGTGCAAGATGTATTAACTGAAATGTATATATGCAAACCATTATTTATCAATTTGCACTCCTGACACCTGAACTTGAACCCATTCTTGATGTGCCACAGGAAACAAAGATGCCTTTGGTAAACACATCTCCACCAACTAGCTGCAGCAACAAGTGAAGGCTACAGAGGAGTACGAGCACTGTTTATGCTCTGCTATAGCATCAGTGAACAGTACAGTGTTGTTTACTCTTCTCCATTTCAATGTCATGAGGGAATCACTGTGAAGCCTGCAAACCTTAAGTACTGGCCACAAAGGAAGATGCAACACCTTCAACTGTTCTTTGGTATCAGCTGGCAGCAGTGGGCGACACCCAGGCGGTTCAAAGCATTTCTCTCTCCTTGTCGGCAGAGCCAAGTGCCAGTTGCTGTTCCAGGAGCAGTGCAGCATCCAGCCTGAAACTGTGCCTAACTATGCATTGCTGTGTCACCTCCCAGTGCAGAGCCATTAAGTCATATCAGATAAATACAAAGAGCACATACTGGGTCAGCAAAAGAATAAAGAGCATATATTAGACCAGAAAACTGTCTCCAATGGTAGTAACTTCTCATAGTTTTAGGGGAGAGGCATTGTCCTAGGGAGCAGAACGTAACAGATCCCAAGCTTAGCAAAGAACATTTACTTAGCTTTAACAGTGTGAACAAAATACCTACAGCATTTACAACTCATTCAGCTGTACTGTTCATTTCAAAGGCAAAATACAGCTGCAGTGATAAGCCTCTGGCACAGGGGACACATTACAGTTATGGCACATACCTGAGATCCCTGCACACAGGAGCAGACATATGTTGGACTGACGAGAACCATGTTCAGACACAAAATTCTGCCTCAACATTGTCCAGGAACTTCTAGAACACTTTCATCCTGTATTTTGTAAACTGTCTCTTAACTAACATTTCTTATTTCCTTTATTTGGGACATGTAATTGTGCTGAAGTCACATCCCTGGGGAACTATTTTATACCCTGCTCTACTCTTGAAAAAAGCAAGGGCTTTAACTCCAGTCCAGCCCAGCAACTCACATCTCAAAAGTTTACCCACATATTTCCAATTTCAGGGTCAGTTTGTTAATGCAAGAAGCATTTCTGCTTGCCTATAGGTAGGACACTGCACCTATCCCAGACACCGTGCAAACACAGGGAGAGCCATTTTTTACTTCCTATCACTCCTTCCCTCATTTAGAACTCGAACACAAAACTGGAACACAAAGACTCTCAAAATAATTAGCACAATCACAATGTTTGTCCTTCATCTCCAGCAGATCAAAACAAATACAGACTGACCACAACACTATTGCAACTTAATGTGCTCCACAATGAACTGCACAAGCCCCAGGTGTTGCAGAAGAGTCTGCAAGGCTTCAGCTTACACATCCTTACCCATGAGGTTGTGCAATGCACTGACTACTCTTGTCCCAAAGGTACTTGAACATTACCAGAAATTACTTCTAGATGAAAGAGAACTATCGGGTACTACATGAGGCAAAACATCCACTAAAAGTGTGCAGAAAGGAACTTTATTAAGAACACCATGAAAAACATAACAGCAACATTTAAAGAACAAAACTAGAGTTCATGTGCAGCAAAAGCACTATACTTTGCACACATACCAGTCGGGGCAATACACACCTATTCAAGTCCCATTCTTCATTTATTTCCAACAGCCTCCCCTTTTCTTGGGTGTGACCAGGCTTATGAAATGAGGGAACAGAATGAGGCTGAACAAGGTAGTTAAACACTTGCTTGTTCACACAGTTTGAAATTAAACATTCTGACCTATCAGATAAAATGCTAACATCATACTGAGAGGGCCATGAATCTGAATCTTGTTAATGCTAACCTGTATCCTCATCACTGTCAAAAGGTCTTTCCTCCCAACTTTTCAGAAGCAGAAGTTACAAGAGACTAATAAGCACATGACAAAAAACCAAAAAAACATGCCCAAGTTAAAAGAGAGGCACAATGCAGTCCTAAAGAAGCAAGGAGAAAGCATTAGACTGACCAGGGAAGCAAGAGAAGAGAGTTAAATAAATAAATAAATGCCCTAGCTAAGACACTGGGGAAGCTCCAAAATGCTCAAAAGACTACTAGACAGCAATCAACGCTGAGATGCCAAAGAATGCACACATTACAAAGTTCTGCAAGAGAAGGCAGTGACCCTTTCTGGAACAGCTGAAATAGAGCTGCGTGTGAGAAATGACTGGTGGTAGGAGGACACGAAGTGAGAAGAAACCCCTAATGATTAACTTCAGGTATTGGGAACTTAGAATTATCCTTCTTCCTCACCTTCACCCCAAAGTTTTCAGTATAAGTCACAAAGAGTGACTCTAAATGCTGCCCCCACAGAGCTTTCCACAGATGCAAACAGGTCATATAGCTGTATTTTACTCCTGATAGCAGAAATAATTGCCCAGAAAAGGAACAGAAAAAGAAACAGGACATATATGAAACCTTTTTCTATTTAAAAAATCTCCACTTTTCAGATAGTCAATAGTGAGGAAAATCCCTGGTGGATAAATATAGATTTAGTAGTCAGCTAAAAATTAGAGCTATGATTACATCTCTTGACAGCTCCAAGAACAGCTCTCAGTTGCTTAGACTCAGAGAAAGTTTATAATCAACTTGCTGCAAAAGCTTTAATTTAGAACATGTGTCACTAAGGAAAAACACTGAAGCATAACTGACTTTATTTTTCAAATGTCTTAACAACTAATCCCTTTGGGATTATGTCAGGCATGTCACATTAGGATGGCTTGGGCTCACCTTCACCAGTGAGTATGTTAAAATACAACTGAACCTGTCAATGCATGCACTCTAACACATACTTCTAAAATTTCAAATGGTTGCAGAGGAAAAGCATCTGTGGATCTAACACTGATCAAGAACACATTATCATGTGTTTTATTCAACATGAAGTGTCATTGACAGAAGCAGTCTTACAGAATAATGTAAAACTTATTTTCTACACACCTGAATATAAAAGGGAAGGGGAAACTTTCCTGCACAAAAATCAATTTGCTGGGGTAGGCTGCTATTGTATATGATATATTTATACAGTACAAGTTTTTGGTACAAAGGATTACATATGCAAATGGCTGAGTTAATAAAACCTTGCTGAGAATGAGCTTTTCCCATTCCTGTTAATTTATGGCCCAGTGCTGCATTCCTTTCACGCAATGCCATAATCTTCAGAACAGAGAATGACTTCACATTATCCTACTCAGAGTAATCTAGGAATGCAGATAGAAAGAACATCAACCATCATCTTCATAACTCTCTCCCTCTTCACCCTCAAGGGTTTGGGTGCCTGATAAAGTTTTAGATATTATTAAAACTTTAAACATCCGTTCTTGGCTGCTACTACCCTTTGAGCACACAGCTTCCTGCCAGTGGGTACTTGTACCAACACTGAAGCCTTCATAACACTGACTGAACTAATACTGCACGTCCAAACCACCACGTGGTTCTCAAATCCCCTGGTCACCCCATTGCTCCTCAACTGCTGAAGTGCAAGAAAGTGAAACTTCCAGATCTGTCCTTTATCCCAACAATAAAATAAGAAGTTTGGGAATACACCAGGCGCACCAGAAACCTTTTTGTACAATACCAACACTAGGACAAGAAGAGTTCAGGTTTAAATCCCTCTCTAGGCCTGTCTTAGCCACAACTCAAAACTTGGCTTTCACTCCCCCACTTGAATGCCTGTGCCCATATGGTGATGCCATCCATGCTTTGACCACTGCTTTCAACAGGAGAAGCTCAGTCCAGGAGCTTCTGCCACCCAGGAGAGCCACCACATTCAAATCACTCCCCCAAACCAGTAAGATGACCCCTTTAGAAAAGGGGACCCTCCTCACGAATCTCATTCTAGGACAGTGTTTGCAACTGCAAATAACAAATGGATTGACACCTTCACCTAGCTAGACCCTTAAGACTTAAGCCTCTATAAAAGCTAAGCTGAAGAGCAGATCTCCCTCTACATGTCCTGCTGGCCCCTGAGGCTCTGATTGTTGTCCTCTGAGGAGACAGAGGACACCTGGCATGGCCTTTTCCTGCAAGTCCCACAAAGTGGGTGCCAACTCTGGGCTATGGGCATCAGGGCAGCTGCAGGTCAGACATCTGCACACTCCAGCCCTTAAGCTACCCTGGATACTTTTCCTCCTCCTTTTGTCAACTGTACAGAAAGTACAGACATGCTCTTGGCACATTTATCTTCACTCAGCTTTCTAAAGAATCAGTGAAATGAATCACATGTGGTACTTGTATCTCTTCTACTAAAATAAACAAAACTCAACCACAGGATCACTTTTTAGTATTCAAAGCACTTGTACACTGGTGGACACAGCCCTGACAAAAATACTTGCTCAGATGACAGCCCTTCCCTCTGTGGGCTTTAACAGCCCCTAACAACACAATCCCAGGGCAGTTACGCGGCTGCAAAGGCACCTTGAACATCACATCTGTCTTCACAATTCAGGGAAAGGGATTCTAGTACTAAAACAGCATTGACAAAATAGCTTAGAAAACTACAACAGCGATGCCAGGTCTCTAACTTTGTAAGTAGATTTATGACTAAGAACTATTAATTAGTTTTCAATGGTAAGAGCAAAGAGCTAATGATGTATTAGGAATCACTGACACTGCATTTCACATTTAGTATTTCCCTCATTTCTCATGAGGAAACAGACTTACAAATTCATTATATGACACAAGAGGTCTCAACACACAAAAACTATTACCAACTATTAGCCTCACTGGGAAATCTATAAAGAAAGTGAACCCAGTAAAAAGTAATATTTATCCAGATCTTTTGACAGTGAGCTCATAAGTAATGCTTCCATTCCTAGTATCTGTATGAGTTTGAGTTACAACAAAGCTATGGACAACAGCCATAAAAAGGTAGCATGCATATTAATACCAGTATATTAGGTTTGACTTTAAGAGCCATGTTTTTGAAGGGGAGAGGGGAGTTACCTTCTGTAATCAAACTTTTTACATTCAGCCTTCTCCATTCAAACAGCTGGCATATAGAAGAGCTTAAAACACAAAAAGCAAAGTGACCTATTGTGTTTTGACTCAAAGTAGATACAGAAGTAACCTTCAAGGTTACCTTGCCCTATGTGCGGCCTCAGGAAGGAAAAAACCACAGTTTCAGCAAAGGAATTTCTTGCCTGGCTGGAGGCCACACCCGCCACAACAACTGATGGCAGGAAAGCATTTGGATTCACAACTCTACCCGTAGCACCCAGCCGGAGGCAAAGCAAAACTTTCTCATTTTCAGAGAAGAAAAGAAACTCTTGCTCAATAAGTAGCAATTATGCTGCAGAATTTATATGCTGAGCACGGCTGAATGTACGAGCACCAGATCAGTCAACCATAGCTTTAGTGCTTTGAGTATGATTAACAGAATGAACTTTCAAAGGTCAATTAAATGTCAACACATTTTAAAGAGATATTCTTCTTAAGCTGGGGCAATGTGTAACAGTACCTTCCAGAGCTGCTGTGCACTTTCACCTTAAAATTTTACCCATCTTATACTCACATGCACAGATATAAAGATGATAACTAATTAACCTTTGATAGAAAATAATGGCTATTTACGCTCCTGGCTTTTCTATCGCTCAGCTGTCTTTATTACTTGTGTCTAAGCAAGTACACAGAGACACTTGTCCCAAAATTCCATTTGAATTGTTGAGGGTGTGAGCAAAGCCAGAAAAAAAGGAGCAAGAACAGTTTGAAAGTCTAATAACTTACTAAATGAAAATGAGAAAAGGCTTTTGATATGCAATTGAGCTCCCTCGATGTGAATCTGGGGGAGGATGGGGGGGACGGGACCGTAACTGAATTAATTATGAACGCATTAATCATGACTTTAGGCAGCCCAGTGATTTATCTCTTCATCTCTATACATTTCTGAAAATTCAAACTTCAGCTAACTAGCTCAAGACATCTTAAAACGCTGAACGCTTAGTACAATTCATTTAAGTTACCCCTCAAACCGGATGCTTAAATCATTAGTTAGTTTAAAAGTTTTTTCTAAAAAGAAAAAACAACAAAGTCTCCATCTCAGTAGAAACTAAAAGAATCAAAATCCCAACCAAGGCCTCTCAGCAGTACCATAATCATTCTGACATGAGCAATATTTATTCAAGACCAGAGCTAAAGAATAATTTGAGAGTTGAGAAAAACCAGCAGAGAGCCGCACTCTGTGCAGACGCCAGAAGAAAATGGGCTGGAGAGTTTTCTTTTCACAAGGGCAGCGGTCCCGGCACCTCTCCACAGGTGGGATTGTAACTCCGCGCAATTTCAGCAGGAGTTTTTTCGGAGGTTCCCGCTCCGGCCCTGACAGTCCCGCCAGGTTTGGGGCCAGGTGCCGCGGGGCAGCGCACGGCGACGGCTCTCCCCAGACAGGGAGACAACCAGGGCGGACAGCCTTACAAGTTCCTAAAAAGTTCCGGACGCGGGGGCTGCCTGACCCCCAGGGGCCCCGCGGGGCCCGCCGGGCACGGCCGCCCGTCCCGCCGCACCTGCGGCCGGAGCGCCGGGCGGAGCGGGCGGAGCGGGAGCGCGGCCCGGCCCGCAGGTGTCCCAGGACCCCCGCCCGCTCCTCACCTGCACGGATCCCGCACAACTTTCCCACTCTGGGCGAAACTTGCGGCAGACAGCGGACCCACTCCCGACGGCCACCTCCAGTCCAGTCCAGTTCAGCCCGTCCCGTTCCGTTCCGCCCCAGCCCCCCGCCGGCCCGGCCACAAGGGCGGGGAAAGGGGGCGGAGAGAAGCGAACCCGCCCCGCGGCGGGCATTGTACGCCCCCGGAGCGCCCTTCCCAGCGGCTGAGGCGGCGTAAGCTCCACCTCCCCTCGCCATGTTCTTTGTTTCTCCGGCTTTTCCCGGCCGCTCCCGGCGAGGCCGCGGCCGCCCCGGCGGGGCCGGCGGAGCGCAGCGGGGCCGCCCCGGCCGCAGGTGA